>NC_137813.1:62398569-62416069 GCF_963921795.1 Nannobrachium achirus
AAATTACCTGTATCCTTTGTGTTCTTTAATAACACGCTTTGGGAAACCCGGCCAGTGTCTTTGAGCAAGACACTGAACTCCTAATTGCTCCCGATGAGCAGGTTCCTGCCTTGCATGGTTTCCTCCGCCATCAGTGTGTGAAAATGGGTGAATGTAATGCACAATCATTGTAAAGTGCTCTCTACTACATCTCAGAGACAAATATTGTACTTTTACTTCACTATAATTATTTGAAAAATGTAGTTACTAGTTACTATGCAGATTACAAAACCTACCCACTTCAGCCCTTTATACAGTACATTTCAGCCATTTGACAAATAGCTGATCCACAAGCTCACAGTGCTTTGCGATGCAACACATTGTGAGCTTATATATCATCGTTGTCGGTAGGAAACCTTGTATGTCCAAAACCGTTCACTAAACTAGAGAAAACAGCCGATCTACAGTGCTTGTAGATCTGCTGTTTTGACTACTTTTGTGCGACGGCCTTGTCTGATGAAGCAGGGTTTTACATGGCGGGAAAACATACACATTTGAAACTTGGAGATACGGGGTTTCTGCGGTGACGATATGCTACATTTATTTTTCCCACCACTGGACAGTGTACTACTTAGACGTTCACCTGGATGGTATTACTTATCATTGTTCTAAAGAAGGAAGGGAACTGGTTCCGGTCACTCAGACAGGAGCACAAGGCATAGGTACTAATCTGGAAAAAAAGACAAAACATGATGTAATATACAACATCTGTTTTGGGACAAATGTCCCCGGCAAGCAAAGTATGTGAGCAGAGCAAGGACTGACAAGGCTGTTGTCACTCCACTCAACCTGTCACCAAGATTTCCCCCATTCTGCTAAACGCCACCCTCACTGCTACAATAGATACATGAAATGAATCGATTCATGAACAAATACAGTAATTACACGCATGATTGACTGCACCCCTAAGCATATTGCCAATCAAGAGCTTGAGTCACATATGATTAAATGAGTCGTTCAATAAGTTAGAACCCATGAATGAACAATTTCAGTAACACAAATACATTGAGCATTGCGTGCAGGGATTTCCAGAACCAGGGACATGCATTGTGTGCACATGTATGTTGCAATGCATGGTCGATTGTGTCTGTGTATATGTCGACATGACGTGATGTGACCTTCTTTTTATTAGATATTAGAAAGGTCTAGGTTGGAATCACTGTGAAAAATAAAAAGTTGGGAAAACTCAAAATTTTAAGGCAACAAACTTCAGAAAACCTTTAAGTTTAGGGCAACTTAGAATTTTAAGTTAAGCAAAAATTATAAAAGCTGAGGCAACTGAAAATGTTAAGATAAACCAACTGAACCAATTTAAGCAAAACTTAAAGTTTTATGTTTGATTGTCTAACTCTAATTCTTCTAATTCTGAAGTTTGTTGCCTTAAAGAGTTTTCCCAACTTCTATTTTTTACAGTGAAGTCATGTGGGGGCCAGATCAATAGGTGATGGTAAAAGTAAGGTCCAAGTAAGCAACTTACCAGCGGCACTCTGTACAAACCTAATGCACTAGACTTGGCGATAACATTGGCTGAGGAATCATCGCCCACAATTCCGAGCACTGGAGGAGAGCCAACACAGCTCTCATCCAACTGAAACCGCTCTTCTCTCCCACTGACCAATGACAACGCTGCACGGAATCCAATTCTAGGTGTGTAACAGGTATCATAGAGAATATATCCCAGGGTCACATTGGGCAGCAGGCTGGGGTTTCTGTTGATCTCCGTAACGGCAAACACCATGGTCTGGGCCCATCTGAACTCGTCAATGTCAAAACTAACACACAACAAAATGACACCTTGCACATTTGGTCTTTGTAGAATTTTACAATATCAACAAATCCTGTGGTAGCATACATCAGTGGTTCTCAATCCCAGGGGGGTCCCCAAATTATTTCCCCCCAGATGTTTAGCTTAATGTTAATATTGTTTACTCACAGACCATATACAGTATAAAGGTGGTTGCACACTGCACTGCTTGTTTTCGTTGCGTTTTGGACATCCGAAAGCCGTAGGCCAGGGAGAGAGAGAGGAAAGAGAGAGAGAGCAAGGGACTCAGTGCGACAGCTGCGAAAATCGGGAAAAATCAACCCTGGTCCGAAAATAAATATGAAACGGGCGGCAGTGTGCGAACGTGATTGACATAACATGAGGTTGATTTTTTTATTCACGCACTCCGAAATTCACTCCGATATTCGGCCCGAAAAACGCAGCAGTGTGCAAAGACCTTAAGTCTATACAGGGTATCTGCAAAGTGACGATTTAAGGACCTGTTTAGTACCTCGGGTTAAACATTCGGTAAAGATTAGAGGCATGATTGTGAAAATAGCAGATCTACATTGCTCACGACACCTCGAAACGTGAGGCATTGTGAACACGTTGATCTGTTTCATTTTCACAATAGAACAGATTGAGTCAAACAAAATTCAATGCCAACTCCTACAATTCCAAGTGCTTGTGAAGGGGGGGGGGCAGTTAAATATGATTATTTTGGGGGTACCGGCCTGAAAACGTTGAGAACCACTGCCATACATCAAAGCAAGCAGTGGTGGAAATAAGTAACTACTTACATGTACTCAAGTACTCTACATAAGTACATTTTAACTTTTTTATATTTTAACTTCTACTCCACCAAATAATACTCCACTACACCTATACAATTATTTGTAAACTTGTAAACATTTTGATTATTATTTCCAAACATAAAATTAACCACTTCAGCTTTCTATATGTATACTTTAGCTATTTGACAATAGCAGATCCACAAGCTCACAGTGTGTGGCAATGCACTGTGAGCTTGTAGAGCGCCTAATTTCCAGTTGAAAACTTCAAATGGAACACTTCTCTACATTGCAGTATTGTTACTTTTAAAATATAAATACTTCTTCCACAATTGCAAAATATGACATTGCACATTTATATTTGTAGAATTATACAACATCAACAAATCCTGTTGTTCCATGCGTTCCATGCGTCAAATCAAGGTCCCTGTTTTCAGTGGCTAAGGTATGGGGCTTTTAAGCCGTGACATCATTTTGTAGGCAGAGGAGAACTCTGCCCTCAGAGCATTTTCTGTCCCTCGCTATTTCAACAGATCCGAGACAAAAATAACGACTAAAGTATAATTCTAACACTTTCCTTTCAACAACAAAGAGAAGAAAAATGTGTAAATAGTAAAAAATAATAAAAAGATTCACGGAAACTGGGGGCAGAAATTCTTCTCTGCCTACAAAATGATGTCATACTTAACAGCCCCATGGCAACAGTCATGTTGCCATACTTTAGCCACAGGCATGATGATGATGATACTGTATCAGTGGATAGTATTATTTTACTGCCACACTTGCCACAAAAAAGAAAAAGAAAAAACACTACTGCTAATTAACAATAATACATTGCACTTGTGCTGACCTACTGAACAGGGGAATAAACCAATTGTCAAGATAGGGGGGATAAAATAATGTTAAAATAATATAATTCCTTGTAAAAGCTATATTATTATTATATTTTGTTCTAATTTGCATTGTAGTTCGTTTAAAGTTTAATTTGATAACATAATAATCAACACAGTCATAGAGACTTTCGTGAATTTATTTTTTGATAGTTAAGGTATAGCAGCTGACATATCTACCTTGCCATACCCAATTGACGCCTCTGTCTGTTCTCTTACTTGCTGTATCATGTCAAGCTATGTGTGATACTCACTCATAGCAAACGGGGTCCTGTTGCTTGGAGGTGAAGGACAGATCAGGGGAGACAGAGGAGAGGTGGATATCAAACACGGCACCCAGAACCAAGTCCCCCGGCTTGTAGATTCTGTTGCGATTAAACTGTGCCTGTAACTCACAAGAAGAGGGAGAAGACAAAGGGGAGAAGGACGAGAACAATAACAAGTATGGAAGCAGGTGTGTGTCTAGAGAAGCCCTCATGACTGCCCTCCTCTGTCTAATGACCGCCCCTCCCTTCTCTAAGATCCACGGTCCAGTTGTTAACTTTTATACACCGTGCTGTGCCATCCCCTGTGCCACCTTATGCCACTACGTAATCTTTAACGATTCCATTCTGAGCAAGGGGTCCATAGGGCTGTCACGATTATGACATGTTTGGCTTTGAAGTTTCACAGGACAGATACAAATAACCTAACCCCAACAATTGAATGACTAGCATATTTAATAACTTTATTCTTCATACATTTATAGTGGAAATAGTTGATCTACAAGTTGTACTTGTAGATCTGCTATTTCCACTACCTTTTTGAGCGGTGGTCAACCGCTCCTCAGAGTGACTTTGTCCGTTCCTACCTATGACCCTATGTCCGTGTCATGAGCTGCAATACCGCTGGTGACTAAGTGGCACTGTTGCGTCACACACACACACACACACACACACACACACGCACACGCACATGCACGCGCACGCACACGCACACGCGCATGCACACGCACGGAGATGTGCTGTGAGAGCCCAAACATGCTTACTCAGTTATTTGTTATGTGAAAGTCCTATGATGTCAATAGAGCATCGCAGCGGAAGTGGATTCCTGGGGTCACTTAATATTCCCCATTCATTTTCGCCATAGACTTTTACAAAAATATTTATATGACCATATAACCTTTTTTTCTATGAAAAGAACATTTTGAAAATCGCTAAACAAAGGGTAGTTATTAAATGTAGTATATCAAATAATGTAATATTAAAATATGTTTTCACATAGGATCAAAGGTTATATGATCATGATTCACCTCCATCCTGGATGGCTTGGTTCGAGGCTTAACATAATAGTTATAAATATATTTGTAAAAGTCTATGGCGAAAATGAATGGAGAATATTAAGTGACCCCAGGAATCCACTTCCGCTGCGATGCTCTATAGTGGCGTTTCCATAAAGCCTCTTAATGCGCATTAAGGGTTATTATCAGCATACATATTTTTATGGAAACACTTCAAAATTCGAATACTTTCATTATCCGCAAAAAACGTTTATCCGCTTGGAGGAGGTGGATTTTGAGGCTTTATCGAATAAACTAAATGCGCATTTGTGAATGGAAACGGGTCAGACAATAAATGCGAATAAATTATGACGTATTGTCCAAGTTAAACACTTTCCCCTGCCATTTAACGTCCATTGTATAGCGTTAGCCCACAAAATAAAAACTGGTTGTTACACACGGAGTGACACGGACCATGTGTAAATTCCTCATTCATTGATTAAAGAGATCACTAATGAGGACTTGACACTTTTATAGCCCAATCAATTAACTTAGTGCACAACCCCTTTGAAGTTCAAAGAGAGCAATTAAGAGCTCTGCCTGAGCTCTCCCTGACAAAAACGTCCCTCCGCTGTTTCTGTTGACATTTAATGTCAACATAAAGAATGGAACAGAACAGAAACACAGCCAGGGGATGTGTCTTTCTGCAAGGAAACACCCCAGCACATAATATAGTTACCGATGAAGGGAAATGACTGCTAAAAATGTATACATATACATTTTTTAATAGTCTTAAAGTTACGTATAATTCCTTTAATACACATTTCTGATAATTAGCTTCCTATTTTCGAATACGTTTATGGAAACATGCCTTATGTCATCTGACATCATACCCTTTTATGCCCATACATGGAGATCCCTGTCTATAGAACCAGCCACACAGATACTGTATGGGCTGTCTTGTCCATCTGTCTTGGCCATATAATGGATTCTGTTAGTTAGTGTGATATGTGGCCGATGTGGCCTCCATATATGGGCATTCCGATATGAAGTCCTGTTAGATATGGGCCTAATATTGATGAAATCAGGGAACCCCATACAGTATATGGGCATAAAAGGGATTCTGTTAGTGTGACATCACAGTGACATCAGAGCATGATGTCAGAGCGACAAACCCATAGAACCACAGTGTCATCAGAGCATGATGTCAGAGTGACGAACCTATAGAACCGCAGTGTCAGGCGTTATAGACCGAGATACTATGTACGGACAAGCTGTAGTTGCGATCTACGACCTACGGTTGATATAATATAATATAATATAATATAATATAATATAATATAATATAATATAATACCAGTAAGACTCCCTAATCGGGAGATAAGTGACCGTTGGTCGCTTATCTCCACAAATATCACAACCTCCACCTCTCACGTCATACGGGTAGCCATAGTTACACCTGGAATGTTGAATCTCCATATATGGAGATAACCTACGCATCACACAAAGTCTGACCTCACCAGCCCATACTTGGGCATGGACGACTTATATCTCCATATACGGAGATGGCCATATATGGAGATACGATGACATCACAGAGTCCACAGCTGATGATGTGGCGTGATGTCATACAATACACAAACAAGCCCTATATAAAGGGGCAATTCTCACCAGGGAAGAGAGCATTGCCTGGAATGTTGAATCTCCATATATGGAGATAACCTACGCATCACACAAAGTCTGACCTCACCAGCCCATACTTGGGCATGGACGACTTATATCTCCATATACGGAGATGGCCATATATGGAGATACGATGACATCACAGAGTCCACAGCTGATGATGTGGCGTGATGTCATACAATAAACAAACAAGCCCTATATACTGATGCGATACGATGACATCACAGAGTCCACAGCTGATGATGTGGCGTGATGTCATACAATAAACAATATAATATAATATAATATAATATAATAATATAATATAATATAACATACAATGTATTTGTATAGGATAACACATAATAAAAGATTTGAGCTCTGTGGTCTTTGGGTGTGCATGTGTACCTTGGTTCAGAGCTTATTCACACCATGTGCCAATTAGCAGACTATCCCCAGGTGGGTAGATGTGTGTTTACCACTGATGACACGTACTCCAGGGCTGATGTAACAACGGCTCAACAGGTGCAATGATGGACTTTTTTTTCCCCTCTCTTTTTTTCTTTTTCTTCTTACATCTAATGAGCTGAATGAGTCTTCGGAGATCGTCTCAAAACATACTGAAATTAATTAACACTGTGTGAGTGCCATTCAGGGATGGGCAACGATACTGTTTAAATTAAAGCATCATCAAAATGGTTGTTAAAGGAGTAGTTCACCCCCAAAATGCATTTTTTTCCTATTGATTACTCATGTCATGGAGTTTTTTGTTGCTTTCCAGGACAGGTAGTTTTTTTTAAAGGAGGGTACACCCTTGAGAAAAATAGGGGAGGGTCACGCCTTTCTAATTTTAGTCCAAGGGAGGGTCAGCTATTTTTCTTTCCAAGTGTCATCGTCTTTTGAATGCTCCAGGGGGCGGATCGGAGCGACACAGACTATTCAGCGATTTTTCAAAAGTTGGTTATAAGACTAAGAGACAAATGGACCCTTACAGTTCTGTATCTCCAAGGGTGTACAAATGGAACCGAATGGTGTGTAAACAGTGTGACAAGCCTTTTTTTTTTTTTTTTTTTCACAGAAGCAGAGAAAGCTTTTCGGTCGATCGAGGTATCAGTCGAAAACATAATTATGGCAATATGCTGTGACTACTTGAAAAACACTATGTTGCTGGTATTGGTTAGTAGTTTGGTTAAATATGCTTGGCAGTGAATTTAATAAACCTTCACTCAAAGTCTCATCTGCATTCCTCAGTGCAGTGATAGCGGTCTCTGCTCGGATAATATAATCTGTGATGCTTTCGTTAGCAGCTTTCTGTTGCCGCAGTTGCCCAAGAAACTTTGTTTCCCACAGTTCATAGTTTTTCTCATCTCCGTCAAAACATAATCGATTCCACCAGCTTCCAAGATCCTTCCTGGGCCCATAACCTGTTGGCGCAGCAGCCCTATTATCCCCAGCTAAGGTCTGGATAGCCTGGACTAAAATACGGAGGAATAAAGAGACAAACGCACTGCTTGCGGTTCACATCACTGTATGAACTGATCATACAGTGGCCCAGCCGTGAACACTTTATTAGACTCATCATTGTTAACACATACCCACATTGATTAAGATTGACAGGTCACATTACGTCATAAGTAAAGTAAAGAGCATTCAAGATACAACTGTGTTCAACACAATAGTTCAACACAGGGTCACCAACAATTTGAAGCCTAACATCTTCTCCTGCGATGTTTCTGACACCCTGCAAAGGGGAACAGTCATTTAATAATTGATTATGTTTTTGTAAGCACAACACATTTGCACAATTCATATGCTGAAAATAAAAAAGTTAAAACATTTGTGTAATGTTATTTTTTACTAACTTTTACCTTTGGCGGCAGGTGATGCCTTTAGAAGAACCAGGGCATCATGTGCAGTTTCTGGCATCTTGCAGCTGATGCTCCTGAAACTAGGAAACAAACAAATTGCATTTATTTGTCAAATTTACACTTTGGTTAAAGTATGTTGACTGTTGCCAATTAATACATGTTGCTGTCATGTGGAAACCTATTGTCATGTGTCAACACCAACTTATAGATTTGCAGTAGATAATAGCTGTAGCTCAGCTACTCTAGCTATTTTGCTGTAGTTAATATGTGTGTATGTATAGTTTTTTGACTGAAGAATTTATTAGAAGTTTGCAAAGGAAAAAGTACAGTTTCATCAAGGTCAACTAAAATGAGATCCTAGTAAGCTTATCAGCCTATTTACTTAGGAACCACTTTATGGATCTCATATAACATTTAATGACTGGCAGATAGATCACAGTACTTTGCATATCATCATATTCAAAAGAAAAGGAAGCAGTCATAATGATATACAGTATATGGGCACAAAAGGGACACAGACGTGTACAAGGGGTACTATGACTCATACTTATTGGTCAGATCAGCGGTGTGAGGGAGGCAGGGACGTGCTGGCCATTGGGAAAAGCGGGACAACTCCCGAACGGCCAGTTCATTCCCGGCCGGTCCAGGCAGGCCATTAGGAAAAAAATAAAAGTAAAATGTTGGCCTTCATTCCATTTTGGGGGCTGGGCGGCCAACAAAGTAAATCGTCACTGTCAGACAGAAACCTCGTATCTCCAAGTTTCAAATTCATATTTCTTTTTTCGCAAAGCAAAGCCCTGCTTCATCATACAAGGCCGTTGCAAAAAAGTAGTGAAAACAGCAGATCTACAAGCACACAATGCCTTGCGGTGTGTAGATCGGCTGTTTTCACTAGTTTATATCATTTTTAAAATTATAAATACAAAACAAACGGTTTTGGACATACAAGGTTTCCACCCGACAACAAATATAACTCATGTACAATAATTGGCACACTGGCTTGTCACAAATCTTTGAGTAGCAGCAGCAGCGCTATAGAGAGAGATCTCTCTCTATAGCGCACAATGAGGGCCTCTCCAACTCTTTTTCCTGGGCTGAATCAGGGGCCCAGCGCACGTCCCTAGAGGGAGGCATATCGGCCCGATTCTCTACTTAGAATGATGTACTTAACTTAAATGTTTCCCTTTCTATAGGAGGAGCACCATGACATCTGTGCCATCACCGTTACCTACCAGTGCAGATGAATATGGCACAGCCACGATTGATTATGACTACGAAGATCCAGATGAATACATCATTAACAAACCTTCACCATTGTGCATCAACCAAGCATGGTGTGTCATCCTGGTTGTGATCAATGTGATCATCTTCCTGCTCGGGATTTTGGGGAATGGCGTGGTCCTGTGGGTCATTGTCTTCAAGATGAAACAGCAGACAATCAGCACAACGTGGTACCTCAGCCTGGCCATTTCGGACTTCATCTACTGTGCAACGATCCCCTTCAACATCACTCTGACATCAATGGGATCTTGGATATTTGGGCTTTCCATGTGCAAGATCACCTCCTTTGTTTTGTTCCTCAACATGTTCAGCAGCATTTTCCTAATGGTGCTTATCAGCGTTGACCGTTGTGTGTCTGTTGTGTGTGCCGTTTGGGCCCAAAACAATCGTACGTTGAAAAAGGCAGCAGTTGCGGTTGTTGCTGCCTGGGTCGTTTCTATGGTGCTGAGCATTCCCTCCTTAGTGGTTCGTGATGTTATGCCTGTCTCTAATGTTACATCTGATAGTGAGCAGGTTATTAGATGTTACAACAACTTTGAAATTCTACCCAACGGCAAAATAATGATTCCTGTCTTTCGCTTTGTTCTAGGCTTTGTGCTGCCACTTGTAATCATAACTGTGTGTTATACTATTATCATTGTGAGGCTACAGGACAACAAGATGCTCAGGTCCACAAAGCCCTTCAAAGTCATGACTGCCCTGATAGTCACATTTGTCATCTGTTGGCTTCCCTACCACGTCTTCGTTTTACTAGATATTAACCCCAGTGACGGCACATTGATTGCAACTGGAATGACGATATCAGTGATTCTCATAAGTGCAAGTAGTTGCATGAACCCGTTTCTATATGCATTCATGGGCAAAGACGTTAAGCAGAAATTGTTGAGCTCTTTCGCTTCACAAATTGAAAATGCTTTCATTGAGGAGAGGTCGTCTGGAAGTAAAAGGACTCAAGATTTCTAAAAACAAATTGGCACATCTACTATGACTACTGATTTCTCATAGAGATAAGTATATCCTCAATTGGCTATTTATTTTTTATTTAAAAAAGTAATCATTTCTCTGCCCTGCATTTATCAGACTGTAAAGGCCCAATTAGTACCCGAAAATTGAATGCTTTTGATCTGTAATTTCCTTTTAACTTGAAATTATTTACAGTAGCAAACATGAAGGTGCAGCATAAATACTGTTACTAGTTGCTATCTGTATTGACAAGTGAAGACAATGTATGTTATATTCATGTTTTACATTTCTTACCAATTAGCCTTATCACAATGCAACAAGGTCTAATGAGACTTTTGTATTCATTAAAATGCATGGAAACTAGGGATGGTCCGATCAGGTTTTTTGGAACCGATCACCGAGCACCGAACACAAAAGTTTGATCACCCGATCCCGATCAATCACCGATCCGATCAAGTTATTATTTATATTTTCTAAATGTTAATGTTTTAACTTTATTTCATTCATTCACTCATGAATTAATTTATATATTTGCCTTATAGTTATTTACCAGCATTACTATGTATTTATTATCATAGCAGTAACTCATTATTCCTTCAGCACTGTGGAAATCAATACCCCAAAATGGCCTCAAGTGGGCATACTGAACGGCTGGTTGATCAGATGCACCGATCCGATCGGATCGGTGAATTTACCTTTTGATCTAAACCACCGATTATCGCCGATCATGCTTTGATCGGCCCGATCCGATCCATTGCCGATTGATCGGTAACATCTCTAATGGAAACCTACCGATTTGGTGTGTATACACAATGGCAATTGCATTTCAAGCTGCACCTCAATCATGTGTGCTGCTGTATTTACCTTTCCATTGTCAAATGTAATGCAATAAATGACATTTATTTACCGACTTATTTACCAACTCATCTACTGAGACAGATTATTGAGTTGCTGGAAATGGGAATTGAGAGGCATGTACAGTTGCAATGTAATGATACAGCCAGGGAAGAAATAGGCATTCTTCTTATGACACAGCATGTCTAAACTAAATTATAAAACAGGACCCAAACTAGTGAAAATAGCAAAGTGAAAACGAGTCGCTTCGCACCACATTGTGAGCTTGTAGTTCACCTATTTTAACTACTTATTTTTATTTAAAAAAAATGTATTGAATATATCTTTTAAATGGTGTGCGTCAAAACAGCCACCCCCATTAGTTTTCAATGAACCTGAAGCTTTTCCTTATGTGTTTCCCTGTATGTAGCAGTGTGATTATACAGATTGAGCAAAGTGTGATTGGTCTACTTGTGTCAAGGTCAAGTTTATTATGTCCCAAACTGGGCAATTTTAGGTTACAGCAGATAATGAAAACTCTAAAAACACAGTAAACATTCATAAACATAGACATAGACATGGACATGATCCAGATAATAATGATAGACTAGTATAAGTACCGTATAAGCGTAACAACAACTATCCTCCCGCCCACCCACCTTCATAATTATGGACAGCAGACCACGACTGCATGCACCATAGGATACACATCAGCACAACGTTACCATCCTCCCAGATGGAGACGATCCTGAAACTAAACAACAGCTACCTCCTCCTGATTCCATTATTCCACGAATGGAAGTACAGTGGGTAATACATGAGAATTTGTAGACATTGTTTTGGCAGAAGGCCAGAAGGCAATAATTCCTATACAGGATTTAGGGGAAGAGAGCTTTCTGGTCTAATAGATGATGCTTCCTTAAGCACCTACATGTACAGGCTCAAACAGCTGAATTTTACCCCCACAATCTTGCTAGCCCCCTTATAAGCTAGATACAGACAGATAGAAAAAACAGACAGATTGATAGATGGGTGGATGGATGGATTTTTGACCATTCAAAATGTCAGAAGACCCGAAAGACACACACACACACACACACAGAAAAAAAACAGACCAACTCAAAGGCAAGTGTGCACATTTTGCGGCCTGCAATGCCAGCAGAAGACTCGCCTTTGACTGAGTGACTCCTCTTCATCGCCAGCCGACATATTATGCTGCTGCCAGCGGCAGAATAGAATAGAATAATAATAACTACCGTAGTACAACTACAAGCAGTGCTCTTCCGAGCACACAGGTCTCAGGAAGAAATACATAAGTATCAACAGAGAAAAGTTAGGTATCAACATTATCAACATTTTAATAGGGGTTGTCCTATTATTTACACCCATGTGTCAAATAATTTGATGCATGGGTGGAAAGAACAAGGAAACCCCTCTGTGGGTGTACCAAACCTTTCTCAGTTGTTTCTATTTTTCCAGTAGAATCCATTTTTGCAATGGATTGTTGTATAATGAGATAATTAACATATTTGATTCAAATATAATAAATGATCTAATTGATTATGCACAACACAAAAATCTACATTGCAGAAATGGATTCTACAGGAAAAAAATAAACCATTTAATCAGGTTTTTACAGCTAATGTACTAGACCTTTTTTCTCTATCTTTTTTTTCATTTATTTTTTATTTTTTATTTATTTTTAATTTTTTGTCATTTTCACAGAAACAAAGGTTTTATGGTCATGATTCCCCAGGATCTGGGTGGCTTGATTCAAGGCTTAAAATAATTGATATAGATATTTTTGTAATTCTGTAAAGTTTGTTTTTAGTGGCAGCAGTAAACCACACCCACTGCTATGCCCTCAGGCTAAGCACATGCTTCTAGTGGCTACAACAAGACAACACCTGGTTATACAGCCTAACATTGTGTGGTCAGAACCATGCAGTCTAGTAGCTGCAAGCACATGTACAACAACACACACGCCCACGCACCCACATGCACGTGTTCACTAGTTTGTGCCTTATTTATATAAATGATAAAACCAAAAACTGTACATGGATATCAGAAATGCTACAACGACAATGGAGTAGATTTCACAGAACACACAATCTATCTGTGCGGCCTTTGTGATGTATTTTCCACACTGCTCCTTGAATTGCCCTGTCCTGGCATTAAAAAAGAAAATCTTCTGAGCCTGTATCGCCTGTTTCATCCGTTTCACTCTGTTCACTCTCTCTAGGATCCATTTCAGCAGCCCAGCATCACTCTCTGTTCTCTCCTCACCATTCACACTGTCTGCACCACTCACTGTTCCCTCCTCACCATTCACACCATCTGCAACAGGTTCTGAAAGGATGAAGTAAGTTATCCAGGTATAATAAATTATGAAGTATAACAAGCAACCTTTGTTGTCACTAGTTTTAGTGAGTGTGTGACATACCTCTGTGGATAGCGTTATTGGAGTTCAGAGCATCCTGCCAAAGGTAAACATCAATGTCCACCAGGCGGCTTACATATATGGTCTCCATGACACTTATGAACATCATTACGAAGATGCCAAGGCAAAACCAAGCTACAATAAGGGCAGAGTGACACCGTCAACACACCGTCAACACAGGACAATACATGGCGTTATTCTCCTGGGTATTCTATAGACAAAGGTTTGAGAGGTTCCCTCACCTATCCAAGGTAATCCCCCTCTTTCAGAGGAGGAGGGCAGTATGTCTTTGAGATTCAGCATTAAGACAGAGATGGACAACATGAGGGTGACTTTGAAGCCCAGTTTTTCTCCTCTGGCCTCGTTGATCGAGAAGGAATACAGGTCCAGAATCAGGAAGTAGCAGAGAGGCATTATGAGGTTTGAGATGTACATCAACGGTCTCCTAGTTACGGTGATCTGGAGTTGTAGAGGGAGAGGTGAGATGAAAACATATTGAATTTGTATCAAATGTGATGAAAATATAATGAATTTGTTTCAAATGTGTGTGTGTGTGTGTGTGTGTGTGTGTGTGTGTGTGTGTGTGTGTGTGTGTGTGTGTGTGTGTGTGTGTGTGTGTGTGTGTGTGTGTGTGTGCGTGCGTGCGTGCGTGTGTGTGTGATTTGTAATTGTACTACCTCATAAGTAAGACCGAAATGGACAGCTTTTTCATCTACAAAGGTAATATCACGTGTTTTAATAGTAATGTCATTGAGAGTCCATTCCCCGAGTGTGGTCATATGTTCTTTCGACATCTTTGTAAGTTTTTTGCCATCAGTGATTTTATCCAATTGTATGCCTTGGTCTGAGAAGATGAAAACAATTTCAAGATCAACAAAACATTTTAAGTATTGATCATGAATGAAAATGTAATGACAAACACACACACACACACACACACACGCACACACACACACACACACACACACACACACACACACACACACACACACACACACACACACACACACACACACACACACACACACACACACACACACAGGCACAGGGACGTGCTGGCCATTGGGAAAAGCGGGACAACTCCCGAACGGCCAGTTCATTCCTGGCCGGTCCAGGCCGGCCATTAGGAAAGAAATTAAAATAAAATGTCGGCCTTCATTCCATTTTGGAGGCTGGGCGGCCAATAAAGTAAATCGTCAAAGTTGGGCAGAAACCTTGTATCTCCAAGTTTCAAATGTATGCATTTTTTCGCAAAGCAAAGCCCTGCTTCATCATACATGGCTGTCTCACAAAAGTAGTGAAAACAGCAGATCTACAAGCACACACCGCCTCGCGGTGCGAGGCGTTGTGTGCTTGTAGATCGACTGTTTTCACTAGTTTAAAGAATTTTTTAAATGATAAATATAAAACAAACGGTTTTGGACATACAAGGTTTCCACCCGACAACGACCAAATATAACTCATGTAATTGGCCCACTGGCTTGTCACTTGTCATGATCTGAAATGGCAAATCTTTGAGTAGCAGCAGCAGCGCTATAGAGAGAGATCTCTCTCTATAGCGCGCAATGAGGGCCTCTCCAACTCTTTTTCCCGGGCTGAATCAGGGGCCCAGCACGTCCCTGCACAGGCACACACGTGCGTGTGCGCGCGCGCGCACACACACACACACACACACACACACACACACACACACACACACACACACACACACACACACACACACACACACACACACACACAGCATTAGCATTTTTTTTGTATGACTTACCTGAGTGTATATTGGATATAAAGGTGATATTACATTTATGATTATCAAAAGGGAAGTCCATAAAATCCATCTTACACATGGTGGTTAATTGGAGAGATTTTGTGGATTGTATCTCACCATTGGGATACGCAATGATATGTGGACCATTTATAGTAGCCCCACCGTCAGATACACTGATAGGGCAGAAGAGAGATTAAAGAGTTAATAGAGAACTTTGGTATATGAAAGTTCTACAGGACATAAGTATGCGATAAGGTCTTGCTGCACGGTCATTATGGCTTAGAATGAACACGACGGGCTGATAATTCCCCCGAGGCGCAGCCGAGGGGAATTATCAGCTGATTACCCAGCTAATAAATACAATTAATAATTTGACTCAAAACTAAAAACAAAACAAAGTATTTCCTTGTTTACAGACTGCTGAAAGTATTACACACGGTCGCCTTGGAAAACAAGGAAGTGCTGATCAAATATAATCCATTTTCTGATACGCGTCTTCTATTTCTCGCCTCAAATGTTTCTAAAAACATTCTTGAGAGCAATGTTTAGTTGTAAATGAAGCTGTGTGTTTGTTTACATGGCTGACATGTTGGATTCACACAGTGCAGCCAGGTGCTCTGAGCCGTTGATGAGGCAGCGGTGAATTATAGAGCGGAGCGTTCATTATACGCCTATAATATACAGCTGATTTCAGTGCTCGACCAATCAGAATCAAGTATTCAACCAAGCCGGGTAATAAGCAATCTTACATTTGTAAAGCAATGAGCAATAATATGAAATTCAATGGGCTAACATTGAGTAAATATTAGAAAGAGAGTGAGCTTCTTGATATCATTTCATGTGGAAAACAATTTGTTGTATCCCTCTTTTTCCCTCTTCTTGCTCAGCTCTCACTGAAGGCGGTCGCACTCTCTCTAGCTCTCTTATCTCTCCCTCCCTCGTGTGTCTACCCGCTGCTTACGGAGAGTTTCCCCTTCTCATTGTCTTCGAAACGGAGCGTATCTGAACACTGTCTCTACTCTCGTAGCTATTTGGACCTATTTGGAAGCAAACATGGATCTGGTGAGCTATGCACTGAATGCCATGGATACTATCTTTTCAACACGGAAATCTGGTTCGGAGGAATCCAGTTGTCCCGACGGAACCTACCCAGCTGGATACGTGATGGACTACCGGCAACGGTGGAATATGATGTGTGGAAGATCTTTATCTTTTTACTCTTGTGATAACAGGGTTTCTGCTGATTGGCATGGGCTTTGCCTTGGTTTATCGAAAAATCTGCAAGATGGGTGGACCCCCAGGAGCCCCAAAACTGCCCGTCATGATATTGGAACTGCACAAAGTTGCTTGTGCCCAGACTGTTGCGTTTAACGAACTCAAACGCAATGTCAACATCTTGCTGGAGCAAAACAACGCTATGCAAAGAGGGCCAAAATATGGACAATAGAGGAGTATACTCTAACTCTCTGTATCCCTCGCCCGAATTATTACGACCGGACTGGCACGACCTTGGAATACCGCACTCCTCCTGTGAGATGGGAACTGTGTTGTGTGCGCTCGCCCCCCAACCCCCCCCCCCCTCAAGGAAGTCAATGTGAAGGGAAGCCTTTCCCACCCTCACCCAATTCATGTCTGCTCCCACACGAACATCTGGTGTTTTGACTTTCGAGCTGGTGCTGGGCCAAGGACGTCTACATAGTATCGCATTGTCACCAGCGAAAAGGACATTCTGACCTAGCTACTATCTGGAAGCTTACAACCGGTCTAACGCACACACAAACACAATCGCAGACTTACACGCACACACACATCCATTCACCTGCCTTCACCCCCCCCCACCCCCCCCCCCCCCCTTCCCAATGTTCGTAAGGGCTTATTTTTTCTTTCTCCCGGGCAGTTCCAGGAGGAACTGCCCGGAAGCAATGTTTTTTTTTAACGGCC
>NC_137813.1:62421069-62469069 GCF_963921795.1 Nannobrachium achirus
ACAATTGATTTGGTTTCCCTGGCATCACAGGGATCTCCATATATGGCAATAAAAGGGATTTGGTTCCCATGACATCACAGTGATGTCAGAGCGTGAGAGTCAATCAACAAAAAAGACAAGCGTTAACCATACGGACAGATACGGTCAAGATGTGATGGTTCTGATAGTAAACTGCGACTACGGTCACAGCAAAATATATTAAAAACAAATGTTTAAAAAAAAGTGTTATAGTTTAAATGTAAATGTAACTGTAATTAATATATATATATATAGTGTATATATATATACACTATATAAACCATAACAATATATAAGAGACCTTCCATCAGAAGGGACTGCAACACTTCACTTCAAATGAACTGCAATGGACCACTGCTTACTGCATCCATTCTTTATTAGCACAACACACACACACACACACACACACACACACACACACACACACATACACACACACACACACACACACACACACACACACACACACCTACACACACACTACCATATAATATTATTATAATATAATATATATGATAGTAGGCCTATATATCATATAGGCTATTCTGTGCCGCAGATGACCCGACATGAAAACTGAAAACAGTACTTGCGTCTCACTTTGCTGACTGGCGCAAGTAAGTAATTACCAACTAATGTAATAACTCACCCATCAGGAGGAGGGAAGCTACTGCCAGTGGAAACAGCATCGTGGTGTGCCTGTGCAGAGGACTGATAAATACACTGTTTTGTTACCACCGCGCTCTGACTTCTCTGGTGTGATATCCTCTTAGCCTTTTAGAACCTTTATAAATGTGCAGAGGGCTGACCACATGTTATATGTAGGTGGACCGTCAAGATTGGCACACGCTCAACCACTTGTAACAATAGGACAGGGTTTGTACACAAGCAAAAACATGTAGCCTAATAAAGGGTTAACCTGGAAAGTCTGCCAGCTGGCTGTGCCAGGCAAAATAAAGGTATCAGTTATGATATCATTAATCTTCCCCTATAATTCAAGTGCCCTGATGAAAAAGGTAATTTTTTTAATGTGCTCTTTGCTGAGTTGAGCAGAGCTAGTTGAGCAAAGCTATATACCGTATGTTTTTTAAAGATTAGTTTTTTTGGCTTTTATGCCTTTATTGATAGGACAGTAGACAGAAAATGGGGGGAGAGATGGGGAGTGACATGCAGCAAAGGTCATCCAGATCGGGAAGCGAACCGGCGACGCCGGCATGCATCAATGACTACCTGTATGTGGCAATGCCTATGTGGTACGCGCCTGGACCAGTAGGCCAGCGGGCGCCCCAAGTTGAACAAAGCTATATGTCTGTTATCTGACATCACATGTAACCTGGGACCAGGGGTCATCGCCATGTTGGCTTGTGGTGGACATTTTTGTAAAAAAAATGTTTTTGCAACGGACAAAGAAAATAGAGCTCTTCACGGGGCCCCCGATTCTGAAATTACCCGAGAGACATGTACAGGTCTATCGGGACACTGTTTTATCATAATCACTCTGGGCCGGGTCGGAATCGAACACATTTCCTCGGAAACACGGGGTTCTCTGTCATTATGTGTATTACCCGAGTGGGTCTGAGAAGACCCATACTGTGTGTGACGTGTGTGTGACGTGTGTGTGTGTGTGTGTGTGTGTGTGTGTGTGTGTGTGTGTGTGTGTGTGTGTGTGTGTGTGTGTACCTTTTTGTATGAGAACCACTGTACTACTTTGTTGTTTCTTTTTTTTCCTGCTATGTTGTTATGATATGCTATGTTTTATGCATTGTTGTCTTTTTATGCTAATTTTGTTATGGAAAGCACTTTGGTTCAACCGCTGTTGTTTTTAAATGTGCTATACAAATAAAGGTGACTTGACTTGACTAGTGGACTCCTAATGTGCCATAGTGTCATAGTAAACACTTTTTTGTATGAGAACCACTGTACTAGTGGACTAGTACTAGTGGTACTAGTGTCATAGTAAACAAGGACGGAATTAAGTTGCAACATCATTGTGATGTCAGAACAGGTCCGCTATATCCTTATGAGCTGGGATGAGGTGTCATGATGTCAGAAGAGTGACGGACAGACAGGTTTTCATACTAAGTAGCGACCTACGGATATGTGTCATACATAATCTGAAGAAAACCCTGGAGACTGACATTCAGTAATTGGGTCTCATGATCAAAATAAGAACATTAACATGAACTGGTCTTATACATACTCGCTGTCTTTTGGTCCTAAATCTAAAACAAGTGTCATATACGTATGTCACTTTATTTGTCTACACCCTGTGAATAAATGCCTTCCTTCTACATATTCCAGTCCCGTTCCTGAGATGCACCAGACCAGCCTAAACATGGCTTGAGGCGCAGTGGAAACCCCTTTGTGCACAAGTGTCATAATATTCTTATGATCATCTTCTCAGAATTATATAATAAATGTTGTTGTCATTCTGTCCAGAGTGAATTTATTTAAAAGGATGATAGTTGTTTCTTGAATATAGAATATATTTCTATCCAATTCATGGTCATCCTTTCCATTTCATATTAACCTGCCCTTGACCACATCCCTGTACCTGCTGTCTCTTACCGTAATCTGTCTACGTGTCTCTGTTATCTGTTTTTACCTGCATCATTTTACACCCACTACACCTGACTGTATACTTCCTCATACACATTAATACAATATTGCCTTTATTACATATATATATATATATATATATATATATATATATATATATATTCATATATATATATATTTCAGATGAATATTTCTGAATATTTCTGAAATATATCATTCTTATGATTGATTAGTCACCTTTACAACAAGGTACAGCTTGTAAGGATTTTGCAGTGGTGGAATGAGCAACACAGCTAAATTGTGAGGTGGCGCTTCCAATAAATGTGCCAAAATCCCCCAATGTGTTTCTGTTGATTGTTTTGAGTGAAGTGCCAGACTCTCTGGTGCCAGTCACAGGTGTGTGACTGGTACCTGCAGCAATGCAGCATGGGCCCTGCAACGTTGTTGAGTTTGTGTATGCTCCAAGCAGCAACACTGCCCCCATGAAAGATGCCATGTTTGTCGTCCAAACATTACAATAGCTTGTGTTTCCCGTAAGTGGGAGCCAGGGGTGTCGTACCAAATTCTGGGCCCTGGGTACAAGGATTCCCTGCGGGCCCCCCATGGATGTTCTAGGGGGAGGGGGTTTAACCCATTTAGACTGGGAACGCATTATTTTGCGCTTTACTGTAACAATTGAAAAATAGCAGATCTACAAGCACACAGCGCAGCACCAAGTGCCATGCTGCGAGCTTGTAGATCTGCTATTTTTGAAAAATCGTGAAAATGTGTCTTCTAAGGTTTTTTTGAAAAACCTATGTTTCTATGTCAGTGGTGCTCATTTTTTTTATTTGGCCATGGACCCCCATCTCAAAATATGTTTTTTTCTAGGGACCCCCAGAAGCCAAATTTGAGTTACAAATGTTCACTTAAAAAATACGTAATATTCAAAGATTTGCACACATTTTTACAACATTTCAAAAAATAGCAGATCTACAAGATCTGTGAGTTTGTATACCTGCTATTTTTCAATAGCTAATGTATAAAATAATTCCAGGCCCCTCCACCTTGGGCCCTAGTAACTCAGTCCCACCTCCCCCCCTTGTGACGTCCCTGGTGGCAGGCCTGGCAGACCTGGCACCATTTCCAAACATAGGAGATCTACAGTATGAGACTGGTAAAGTCAAAGGACAAAGCCCCCGACACTATGACTCAGACATATTGGTCAGATGGATGGTGCAACATAAGTGTGAGACGCGTAGCAGCCTGAACCTCTACTTACAATAATGTACAGCACCATGACAGCTGTGCCATCACCATTACCTACCATGACATCTAAAAACAAATTGGCACACCTACAGTATGACTCTTAGACTACTGATTTCTCATAGAGAGAAGTATATCCTCAATCCGCATTTCTCTGTCCTGCATTTATCATACTGTAAAGGCCTAATGAGTACCAGGAACTTGAATGCTTGACTATCTGTAATTTCCTTGTGCGTGTGTGTGTGTGTGTGTGTGTGTGTGTGTGTGTGTGTGTGTGTGTGTGTGTGTGTGTGTGTGTGTGTGTGTGTGTGTGTGTGTGTGTGTGTGTGTGTGTGTGTGTGTGTGCGTGCGTGCGTGCGTGTGCGTGTGCGTGCGTGCCTGTGTGTGCCTGTGTGTGTGTGCGGCGCGTGCGTGCGTGCGTGCGTGCGTGCGTGCGTGCGTGCGTGCGTGCGTGCGTGTGTGTGTGCGTGTGTGTGTGGGTGGGTGTGTGTGTGTGTGTGTGTGTGTGTGTGCTGTCGCTGGTGACTTCCAGATTGGCTAACCATAACAGAAGTCAGGGTTTCTTTGTGACCTGTTGACCTGAGGGCCATGTGCAGTGTAGGGTTTTCTGGGAACTGAATGATTCACTGGTTTCAGAGTCATCGGTACACATGAACTGCAACTCACGTTGTTGTTGAACCAGATCAAGTATATGCAATTGATGTGTATACAAACTTGTGCCATCCTTATTTGTTCTGGGAGACTGATTTTGGCTTCGGTGCTTCACATGTGTTGTGTGATTTACATGTGAATGTATTGTCTCCTTTTTTTGCAACAAAATAATATATTCATTATTGTGCCTTTCTCTGTGGTGACACCTGCAAACGTGACCACTTAAATAGTCAGCTATAAGCACTTATTCATGTAATATTTTCTGTAATTATACACAGTTATAATTAATACTGTTACACCGGGCACCGGTCATTTAGACAATAGACCAGTTACACACTGAAGCGTAGGCCCTACTGGCTTAAAAAGTGCATGATATTCTTTAGTGGAGAGTGACCTTAATTGTTACAGTCAACACTCTGTGAAGTTGACACTGAATCATCATCATTATCATCATCATCATCATCATCATCATCAATTATAGTTTTCATATATTTGTATTTTATTTCACAGTTAAATACAGAGAGACAGAGTAAAAAGAGGGGATGGTTATGAACTCAACATCCATGTGGTCATGACCATGTTTTAATTCAAGCCACCAGAATGCCCCAGTATATTATAGTTACTTTTTTATTATAGACACAGAGTTCTCAGACAGTTACATTGTATCAGTATGTATGTATCAGTCTTCTGCTTAACTGGCTTGAATTTCTTAGATAATAGTAGGCCTTTGCTCTTAAAATCTAAATTGAAAAGATGTATTCCAGCTTATGAAATACATCTGCCCCTCATCCTTTTACACTGAACTAAAGTAGAGTGACATGCATATAGAGCATCGCAGCAGAAGTGGTTTACTGGTGCCACTTAAAATCTCCCATTCATTTTCCCCATAGACTTTTACAAAAATATTTATAACAATTATGTTAAGCCTAGAACCAAGCCATCCAGGATTGCAGTGAGTCATGAACATGAAACCTTTGTTTCTATGAAAAGAACATTTTGAAAATCGCTAAACAAAGGGTAGTTATTAAATGTAATATATCAAATAATGTAATATTAAAATATGTTTTCACATAGGATCAAAGGTTGTATGGTCATGATTCACTGCAATCCTGGATGGCTTGGTTCTAGGCTTAACATAATTGTTATAAATATTTTTGTAAAAGTCTATGGGGAAAATGAATGGGAGATATTAAGTGGCACCATGATGAACCACTTCTGCTGCGATGCTCTATAGTATCTTAAAAATGCCCACATACAGTATCACCTATGTACAGGTCACAGTTCAATCTGGGCACGCATCAGCAAAATAAAAAAATTAAAAAAACTGTGCTGCTCTGAATCTGTCTTGAGAGATTACCCACATGCTAATGTGAGCTTTCTTGGCCTTGTGTTTCACTGTATGTAGCAATGTGAGCGGATGTAACGTTGCGTTGCCAGGCTTACTCATCTACAAAGAGAAAAGCCTGGTCACGACATGAGGCAGAGAGTGCATAGGAAGGTGGGGCAATTTAAGAAATTAAGACATTTTAATACCTCAAATAAAAGGACCTTTACTGCATCAAAAGTTATCAACAAACTATACTATAAAAAACTGGTCAAACATTGTCCAAATTGACAAATATTATATAGGAAATTTAGAGGCACAAATTGTGACAATAGCAGATCTACAAGCTCACAACGCCTTGATTTGCGAGGTGTTGTGAGCTTGTAGATCTGCAATGTTCACAATTTGTATCTGTGGAACAGAGTCAAACTAAATGTATTGCATCAACTCCTACTTTCCAAATGCTTTTCAGGTTGGGGGGGTCCCCAGTTCAAATATGATTATTTTGGGGGGTCACAGTCTGAAAAGGTACACATTTAATTTAAAAAGTAAATGAAAGTATGACAGAGGGCTTGTTTCCAGTTTCAGTGTGCTTCATAATAAGCAATCGAACGGAGCATTTTTGCCTACCCATTTGTTTGGTGGAAAGTTGTTCTTGATCATGAAGTTGATAAAAAACTAGAAATGTAGCTTACTACATTTTCCAAGTAGTTTGCCCATGCGTCACTACGAGTCAAGATCCAGATAAAAATGATAGTACAGTATAAGTGTGTCTAAACAATAGAAACACATCAGCACATTAACACATCCCCGGAAACTAAACAACAGTTACCTCTTCCTGCTTCCATTATTGATGGCATGAATGAGCATTTGTATAGCCAGAATGCAATCATTCATATTAAGGATTTAGGAGATGAGAGCTGTGCTCTAACAGACAGACAGACAGACAGACAGACAGACAGACAGACAGACAGACAGACAGACAGACAGACAGACAGACAGACAGACAGACAGACAGACAGACAGACAGACTAACACAACAGTTAGGCCCCTTTGATGGCATTGCTTTGAAAAACATGTCTTATCACAAGTTGCTGGACTGGAACATATAGGCTACATCATAAATGTGTATATCACATCATATGTGATCGTCATCTATTTTTACAGTAGTCTGATCCTATTATTCATGCATGCGCAAGGATAACCCACACATTGAACATGTACACCAGAAATGCTACAATGGCAATAACGTACATTACCAAGAACACAATATCTATGTATTTGGCCAGTGTAGTGTAGAATCCACACTTCTTCTTGTCTTGTCCTGTCCTAGCAGCACAGAAGCAGTCCTGATGAGCCTCTTTCACCTCCTCTAGGATCAGCTTCAGCAGCACAGCATCAATCACTGTTCTCTCCTCACCATTCACACCGTCTGCAACAGGCACTGAAAGGTACATAATGTAACCATTGTGACTATGGTTTTTATCCGTAGTTTGTTTTGATGGAGTGTGAGGCGAGTATCTTTTTTTAGAGTGGTGTGACATACCTTTGTGGAGGACAGTTTCTTCCAGAGTCTCCTCAGAGGTGTTGGTGGAGTTCAGAGCATCCTGACTGACGTGACCATCCATGTCCACCAGGAAGCTCACCATCATGGTCTCCAGGACACTCATTGTCATCAATGTGAAGATGACCAGGCTGTACTGAGCTACAATAAGGGCAGAGTGACACCAGCATTGATATACTGAGGAGAACACAGGACAATGCATGGCTTTGTAGTCTGTAGACCAAGGTGTGAAAGGTTCCCTCACCTATGTGAGGTAACTCTTTGGTGGTGGAGGGCAGCATGTCTTGGAGGATCAGCAGTAAGACAGAGATGGACAGCAGGAGGGTGACTTTGAAGCCCAGTTTTTCTCCTCTGGCCTCGTTGATGAAGAAGGAAGCCACGTCCAGAAGCAGGAAGTAGAGGAGAGGCAGTATGAAGTTCATTGCATACAGCATCGGTCTCCTAGTCATGGTGATCTGGATTTGTAGGGTCACAGAGATGAGGCAAGAAAACATATTGAATTTGAATCGCACGCACGCACGCACGCACGCACGCACGCACGCACGCACGCACGCACACACACACACACACACACACACACACACACACACACACACACACACACACATTCAATACCTCATAAGTAAGCCTTGTATGACCTCTTCCTTCTACAAAGGGAATATAACTTGCACTGATAGTAATGTTCTTGAGATCCCATTCTCCTTGTGTAATCATATGTTCTGTTGACATCTGGGTAAGTTCAGAACCATTAGAGAATCGATCCAACATTATGCCTCGGTCTGAGAAGATAAAGACAGTTTCAAGAACAACAAACAATGACATAATTTTGTGTTGATCATAAATGAAAATGTAATGACAAACATGCACACATGCACACGCACGCACGCACGCACGCACGCACGCACGCACGCACGCACGCACGCACGCACGCACGCACACACACACACACACACACACACACACACACACACACACACACACACACACACACACACACACACACACACACACACAGTATGTCTTACCTGAGTGGATCATGGATAAAAAGGTTATGTTACATTTTTGAGTATCAAAAGGGAAGTCCATAAGATCCATCTGACACATGGTGGTCAATCTGCGAAATGTAGATGCTTGCATCTCACCACTGGGATACACAACGACATACAGACCATTTATAGTAGCCCCACTGTCAGATACGCTGATAGGGCAGAAGAGAGATTAAGTTAGTTTATAGAGAACTTTGTTATGAGATTTCTATAAAACATTATGTCATTTCAGATTAGTGGTCAGCAATAATATGAATGCTTTTCAATGGGTTAACATTGAGTAAATGTTTGAAAGAAGGTGCGCTTTGTGCTTCCATTCAATATGGCACAGCAAAGCAGCATTGTGTATTATTATGCAATTTGGGAGCAGTTATAAGCTTCCCATAATAGCAGCAAATGTAATGCTGAGTAGTGTGTGAAGACTGTGAACATAGTGTTATGCAGCAATATGTTTGTAATGAAGCAAAGACCAATGTTCACCAACTGTTGATTGGCCAGAGGGACATTAGGGCCCATGACCTGAGTTCCTTATCGTCACTGTCGCAGTGTCGGGCAGAAACCTTGTATCTCCAAGTTTCTTTTTTTTAATATATATATATATTTTGTAAAGCCCTGCTTCATACGATTCATACCAGACTGACACACAAAACTAGTGAAAATAGCAGATCTACCAACGACTTGCGATGCAATATGTTATGTGCTTTTAAAATGATAAATACATATCAAACGGTTTTGGACATACAAGGTTTCCACCCGACAACAACTTATCCACAGAGGGGAGTGACAGACAGCCCAAGGAGACTACTTGGGCTTCCAGGTTCACATTTTGCCCCTGCCGCAAGTTCACTCCTCTGACCACCAGAGGGAACCCCAGCCCCGCTACATGCACTCCTGCGCCAACCCCTTGCACTGATCTCAACAACCACAACCCACAACCAACCCTTCTCAAAGTGAAGTCTGGGGTCCCCTCAGAGGGAGTTCCAGGTGGTCCCCAGCTAAATGATAGTTAAGAATCAAACGGAGCCTTATGGGTATGTAACTCAGAGAGTGTACAAATGGACCTGTTATAGGTTCCATTTGTCCACTCTCAGAGTGAAATGCGTGTCAAAATGGGGGTCCTTGAAATGAGAATGGTTGGAATCACTGCTAGAGTCATAAAGATCTTCTCTTGTGGGGGGTCCCTGGCATATCTCTTCAAATGGTGGTCCGCGGACTGTGTCAATTTGGAGGTCCTTGACACAGGTTTCCCAACACAGGTTTGAGAACCCAAGGCAAGGTGCATTTTAGCCCAACTACCCCTACAGACATACCAAGCCCTCCAGGTGATTCCCCTAGCAGAGTTGAATTTCTGATACATATATTTTTTTTTACACATTTGGAAGAAATGTCTTGTGTATGCCTGCACACTCATACACGCACACACATGCTGCAGACCATGTGAGACATCCCTTTTGACAAATCAAAATAAAAAGTGTCAATACAAAGTACCCTGCGGCGACAATGGAAATTACAAGAATACGTTTAACAAACGAGGAATTAATTGCAGTAACATCCAGATTTTGACATACTCCTCAATGATAGCTATGTCTGGGAACCACAGCATGTCTCTTGGGACGGTAAGACAATCGATTCCACAGAACTTTTTTGGATCCCAGGAGAGGAATTCATTTGTCCAGCCCTGTGTACAGAAAGGATTAGATTAGTTTAGTCTCATTAAATTAGATAACAGGAATTATCCAAACAATAATTATGAGGTAGCACACTTATTTCTAGCAATGACTGTGACAGTTTAAACACTTTATAATATATCTTGATACCATTGCATGTTACTGTTCTCACCATCATGATCCAGGAACGGCAGGTGAGGGTCTGAGACATCGCATTCTGCACAGATTCATTTCAGAAGTGTAAAGCGTAGTGAAAGCTACGTTTTTACAATGAAGTGGCACAAAATCTTCATGCAGTTCAGTCAATATCATAAAGAGTCCTTACCGCCTCCAGGATACCACTTATCATAAAATCCACCCTAACAAGGGTGGGTGTTGTCCAGTTTTTCACAGGCCGTACATTTGCGTGCACATCACTTCTGCTTGTCAGGTTCAAGTGATTCAGTAGACCGAAGTATGAACAGTCCTCCCCCTGACTATAAGAAACACCAGCTACGGACAAGGAACAAGCCTCAGAATTATAGAGCACATCGACTAAATAACTGGCAAAATAGTTAACAGTCACCTGGTGACCTATGACTACTGTTTGACCTGCCTTAGTCAAGCATCATGAACTCAAAGCGGCAGTGTAATACATAAGATAACTTATTAAACTGTATTTATTAACAATAACCAACTACTGTAACTAACTTAATAACTCACCCATCAGGGCAAGGAAAGCTACTGCCCGTGGAAACAGCATCGCAGTGTGCAGAGGGTTGGAAAATACACTTTTTGTTACCACTGCACTGGAGTGATATCCTTTGGCTTTTAGATGAGCCTACCTTTATACTGTAAATGTGCAGAGGGCTGGCCACATGTTACAGTATATGAAAGTGGACAGTCTTGATTGGCACACGACCAAACCCACGTAACAATAGGACAGTGTTTGTACAAGAGCTAAATCATATCATATAACTCATGAATCCCTTTGAAAAAATGAACGTGGCTGTGTAATCTAACCTGGTGAATCTGCCAGCTGGCTGTGCCAGGCAAAAAATAAAGGAATGGGTCTTGATCTAATTAATCCTCCCTTATGGTTCAAGTGCTCTGATGAAAAAGGTCATTAATCCATGATTGAATGTGCTGTTTGCTCAGAGCTATGTGTTATCTGCCATCGCATGCAACCTGATGTCAACAAATTCCCTGCTGCTATTCTGTCCCTATACTGTAGCCTACAGCAGTGGTGGGAAAAGTACTCAAATGTTTTACTTAAGTAAAAGTATCAATACTGCAATGTAGAAACACTCTGTTACAAGTAATTCAAAATGTACTTGAGTAAAAGTACAAATGTATTGGCATCAAAATGTAGGCCTACTTAAAGTAGGCCTACCAATTACTTACTGTGCAGAATGTGCCATATACAAGATTGAGCTTGTAGATCTGCTGTTTTCAAATGGCCAAAATGCATAGGGCTGAAAATGCATGTTTTGTAATAATAATCAAAACCTACAATGTAACTAGTAAATAGAAAAGTACTGAAAATAGGAAATACTCATAATAAATTAAATTAAATTAAATAAAGTATTAAAAATACCTCAAAACTGTATTTAAGTACACTACTTGAGTAGATATACTTTACACCACTGCTGTACAGTATGCAGGAGTATCATCATGACCTGGTCATTATACAGTATTGCTGACAGAAAACAAACAGAGAAATTATTATTTCTCTGTTTCTCATGCTGACCAGTGATATTATTTAAAACGATGATAATAATAATAATCTGTTTATTGGATTCAATCTCCTCCTATTCATGGCATTTCTTTCATTTTCACTTTAACCTTACCTCGACTACGTCCCTGCACCTGCTGCAATCTGGTGGTGATCTGTTGTCTTCTGTTTTTACCTGCATTGTTTTACACCCACATGCAGGCACATCAACCTCTACATCTGACTGCATGTATTTCATTTTAGATATATATATATATTTTTTTACATTGTCACTGTCTGGCCAAAACCTCTTAACTCCATTTTTGAGGTTTTGTATGTTGGCATAATACAGGGCTATTGAACACCCTTTACTTCTGAGTGTTGGTTAAAATAATATTGAACCAATGGAAAGTAGTAAAAAATCGTTCTCAGACGAGCCCTCCATCGTCGCTTCCAGTCTTCCCGGTTCTCCATACAGCTGGCCAGCTCGTTGGTGCTTTGTGCTCCTACGTCTTTCTTGAGGACATCCACGTATGTTATTGTGTGACGTCCTCGTGACCGGTGCCCATGTGTTGGTTCCCAAAGCACCAGTTTGCTGGCAGGAAGCTCCTGGTGTCTTTGGCAGTGTCCTTAGTCTCATTCTTCTGGCAGCAATTTTCTCGCTCACCCTTGGTATTCCCTCATTCAGGCTCTTGTTGGTAACATGTGCACTCTTACTGATGTTAAGTACTGCGCGCAGCATTCTAGTATAGCACCCGTCAAGAGACTTCTGCAGGGTTGGCTACACGCAACACGTTGTGAGCTTGGATGTCGGCTTGGAGGAGCTTGGAGGTCGGCTATTGATACCACACTGAACTAAGCATAATCAAGTCAATACTGGAGATGTGGCATAATGGCATGGATTTCTACACAGAGAGGGAAATTCTTTCAACATAAGATGCTGCTCAGGAGAGTATGGACAAGAACAAATCTCTTGAATGAATGCTGCCTTCAGGTATGGCATGGAAAGAGGGCATTTACATTTCTTTCACCATAGTAAAAACTGCATTCATGGTCTGGAGAGGGCACTTTTTTACAGACGGATAAAAGGGCAGGGGCTCAAGCTAAAATAATAGACATCATGATGTTTTCTTCTAGTGTTCTTCACAGCATGAACATTGAACAGAGGAGAATAAGAGCCTGTTTAGAAAAGTACTGTTTATGTAAAATATACACTTGTACTGTACAAATCTAAGTGTTGTTTTACAAGTAATAAACTTGAAACCTGTTGACAAATCATCGTTATTTTTTACTTTTATTTTTATTTTTAAATCTCCTTTAGGACGATTAGCCTCGGAGCAGTGGATTGTCTGGGTCCATTTGGTTCCATGTGTACACTCTCAGAGTTACAGGCCTGTTATGGTAATTTAGGGCTAGGTCTTTATGTGTTCCTGGTAATATTATTGTCTGCTCATTTTATATGTAAAATAAAATATAAAATTGAATTTTGACAAAAATGTCCACAAGCCAACATGGCAATGACCCCTAGCTGCCCCAGAAGCAAAGATATTCTCACTTTAAAAGAATATACACATTGTCAAGATTTTTCAAAAATAGCAGATCTACAAGCGCACAGCAAGCCGCGCTGTGAGCTTGTACATCTGCTATTCTTGAATAGCCAAAGCATGAGAAATAATGGTTAACCTGAAGCCAAGTGTCCCTGGGATGTTATACCAGATGAACATTTGCCATATAGGCAAAAACTTGACCATAAGCATGCAGATCTATCTGTACTTTTTTAGTGTAGGGTTTAAGTGGTTAAAGGCTCAATATGTAACTTTCCTCTTCTATCCTGGATTTGAACCTTTGCTCTTGAGCTAAAAGAGCCTGCCTGCTGATCAGGGAATACATTGAATCTTGACCATCAGGTGTCAGATGATCCTGTGTCTAGGTGAGATATGACCTTTGACATGATCTAAATGTCTCAATATAAGAGCAGGTATACAAAATACAATCGCCCAATTGGAATAAGTTAAATATTGTCTTAACATACTGTACGATACTGGTTGGACAATATTAAAATGTATTCATTTAAAAAAGTTGCCACTTTAAGGTGACCACACTGTATATCAGCCATCCACACTTCCTCTACCACACATAAAACATTTAGGACACAGGACACCTCAATCAGTTTTCTATTTATCTATTTATTATTACACTTATATATAACGATACAAAATAATGTGTAAATTCGATGAAAAACTAAATGTTTCTTTACATTTTAACAACTTTAAATGTTTTTTTTGTGTCTTTTTTGCCGTGACTTATCAACCACTTTCTACATTTGTGAGCTGCTGCATGTTTTTTTTCACACGTTGTTTGCAAAGTGTTGACATGCACACACTCTGTATCTCTTATTCAACCATATCTAGCTCATAAGATGCCCCCCCCCCCCCCCCCCCCACACACACACACACACACACACACAAACACACACACAAAGGCCCTCATTTATAAAAAGAAAAAAACAGTGTATTCTTTTCCCCAAATTTTGTCCAGACCAACGTTCAAGTGGCATTTTCGAACACGTCTATAAATAGACACACCTGGCGTACATTTGATCTCAGCCTTGATAAATGCGCAGGCTGACATTTAAATAACACACCCTTAAATTATTATTCTCGACTTTATGACCAGAACAAGCAGAATACCTCCTAATGCATCATTTTTCAAACATTCAGAACAGGGACCAAATTAACCATCATTATCTTCAAACACAGAGCAGTGGTCTTGTCTGTTTTTTATGCAAGTGTCACTGTCTTCAGAGAGTTGTACTGATGAATATTTTTACTGAAAACGTCTTCTAATCTAAACCACACTTGATTGTTCAAAACTTGACTGGGGTTGTGTAGTCAGAGGTCAGTTATGTGATGGATGTGACATGAACTCCTTAGAGTTACAACTCTGTTTCCTGGACTCCTGCCTCTTCACGTGGTGCGGATGCAGCTCCTCCTTGGGGATCCTCCTCTGAGTCCAGGTGGTATTCTGCAGCTTCACTGGGTCCAGCTTCAACATGGAGATGCACCTCTGAGTCCAGGTGGTATTCTGCAGCTTCACTGGGTCCAGCTTCAGCATGGAGACTCACCTCTGAGTCCAGGTGGTACTCTGCCACTTGACTCTGCTCAGCTTCAGCACTGGAACCAACGATCTTATAAGACACCAACACAACGTTCTCCACTCCTGCTCTCTGCCCTCTGTCAGCCTGGAGAAACACAGCAACAGACAACTTTTACTCTCACTGGTAGATCAGATCAGGCTCTCTTAAATAATTGTATTGTGTAAAGATACATACCTTCCAGAGACAATAGATGACTAACAGTAATAGCAGAGGCAGCGGCAGCAGCACTGTGGCTATAATTATGAAGATGCTGGGTGTTGAAATAGAGGCTGTAGAGAACATGTTGGAAAATAAAACATAATGTAAGAAACAACTTTTAATGAATATAATATATATATTTGATGTAATTCTGTAAAAAACTGGAGCATTTAAATCATTTTAATATTGTGATTTGTTCATTTCATTCGGTTTACCTGTGACAGTGAGAGAGAGGAACTCCCTCTCGGAAGAGAAGTCATGATCAAAAACATGGATGTGATAAATGCAGCTGTAATTCCCTTGGTGGGCGGGGTCTGCTGCAGTAAACAGGAAGTTGGCAATCAAGAGGTTGGCAGAGTGATTGACAGCTGGCTGGGTGTGGTTGTTTGTTGTGTTGTATTTGCTGTGGTTCCCTGGGTGGGCGTAGTCTGCTGTAGGAAACAGGAAGTTGTCAGAGTGACTGACAGCTGGTTGGGTGTAGTTGTGGGTCATGTTGGTTCCAGTGAAGGTGAGGTGGAAGGAGCCTCCTGGGTACTGTGGCTGCACGGAGCAGCGGATGGTGAAGTTGGAACCCTCCATCACCTGCAGCCCCTGCTGCTGGCCCTCAAAAACACCATTTACAGTGGAGAAGAGGGTGATGTTTGGCTTTAACAGCAAATCTGCAACAAGATGGGTGAGGTGATTGCGCCGTTTCATGAATTACAGATCTACAGACATGTTGATGATACATTATTTAATGGCAATGAAGTTACGTTTGTTGAAAAAAAGACAAATCTAGAACAAAATGTACGTCCTGACAGACAGACAAACAGAGAATCATAGATAGATTGACAGACAGACGTGTGTGTGTGTGCGTGCGTGCGTGCGTGCGTGCGTGCGTGCGTGCGTGCGTGCGTGCGTGCGTGCGCGTGTGCGTGTGCGTGCGTGTGGGGGCATCAGCTTGTGTCAGATGTAAGAACAGGAGGGCTCCAGAGGGGAAAAAACGTTGGGAATTACCAGTTTAGGCTACTGTTATTGTTGAAGTCATTGTTCGTTACCTGAACAGATGACCTCTAGACTGGAAGTGGAATTAAGAGACAGCCCTGTTACAACACACTCCCTCAGTGAAGACTCAGGCCGAATACAGTCAGATGTAATCCCCCATACAGGTTTGTATGTAGAAACAGAACTCAATTTTGTTGAAACAGCAGAGCCGCAATCCAACTGTCTACACACTGCAGATGATGAATTCAGGTTCCAGTCAGAAAAACCATCCACTGGTCTCCACTCTCCCTGGTGTTTCGTCTCCAGTTTGCCAGTACAGTGACTGATTCCTCCCACCAACCTGATATCAACAGGCTCTGTACAGAGACAATAAAATGAGAAGAAAGAACAAATTACATTACTTAGATGATAAAATGATACTCCAAGGGGGTATTCTGTTACCTGAGCAGATGAGTCCAACAGTCTTGTCAGGTGAGCAAGTGTTTCGAGTTGAGCCTGATGTTCCACAGACCAGCAGAGCAGACTCACTGCCTTCACACTGGAAATCTTTGGCCACATTGACATGTTCACTTCTCCATATAGAGCCCCCCGGTGGACTGAAGGAGCACCACAGCCAAGCTGCCTACAGACCACCTCTGCATCCTGCTGGTCAAAGTCACCTTCACACACTGAGACCCATGACTGATTAGACTTCACCTCCACTCTGCCTGAACACAAGCTAGTTCCATTCACCAACCTCAAAGACTCTAGAGAGAGAGAGAGAGAGAGAGAGAGAGAGAGAGAGAGAGAGACAGAGAGATCAAAATATCCCTTTTCTAAACCATTGAAAAAAAAAGATTCATAATTTTATCTTGAATTTGCAACTGTGGGATGGGGAAGTTGGCAAGTTTGTGTCTGAACTCGCGAATCCATAACGATATCTAATCGGAGCCGAAATCGGCCTTGTGTAAAGGGGCCCTTACAAGGGAGTATGGAGAGAAAACTGGCACAGTGGGGGCTCAACAAAACAGACAACATCAATGTCTTAAAGGAACGCTTGGCCATAACATAGATAGATTACAGATATTGTTTAAGTCTGCTACCTGAACAGATCACCTCCAGTCTGTCAGTCGAAATAGGAAACACTTTCATTCCACACTCTGTCAGTGAAGACTCAGACCCATTGCAGTTAGTTATAATCCCCCAAACAGGTTGATCTGTAAAACCAGAACTCATCTCCGTTGAAACAGCAGAGCCACAGTCCAGCTGTTTACACACTACAGATGATGACTTCAGGTTCCAGGGCCAACCATTCACTGGTCTCCAATGTCCCAGGTGTTTCAATTCCAGTATACCATTACAGTGACTGGTTCCTCCCATCAACCTGACACAAATAGGTTCTGTACAGAAACAATAGAATGAGCAGTAAAAACAAACTTAATATTTCTTTGATTGTGAAAAGATAATCAAAAAGTGAAGGTTAACCTTTACCTGAGCAGGTGATTCCAATAGTCTTGTCAGGTGAGCAGGTGTTTCTTGTTGAATCTGAGGTTCTACAGTTCAGGAGAACAGACTCATTACCTTCACACTGGAACTCTTTGGTCCACATTGGAGCCTTCACTTCTCCATAGAGTGCTCCCTTTAGGACTGAAGGAGCCCCACAGCCAAGCTGCCTACAGACCACCTCTGCATCCTGCTGGTCAAAGTCATCTTCACACACTGAGACCCACGACTGATCAGACTTCACCTCCACTCTGCCTGAACACAAGATGGTTCCATTCACCAACCTCACTGACTCTGGAGATATATATATATATATATATATATATATATATATATATAGAGAGAGAGAGAGAGAGAGAGAGAGAGAGAGAGAGAGAGAGAGAGAGAGAGAGAGAGAGAGAGAGAGAGATGCGACAGATGCTTTATTGTACCAAATAACACTGTAACGTTTTGAGCACAAAGCTCACAGTGACCTATTTGATGTATGTAAGTCAATCAATTACATGTCACTTAACACTGCTATAATGTGTCTGACTATCTTGACTTGTTTTGGTTTTTGTATTGTATTGTTTTAAAAAATACGTATGTTTACGTCAATGCATTGTTGTATTGCAATCTTGACATTTTCCCCCAATCATCACAGGTTTTTAAGAAATGTTTTGTCAATAATAGTGCAAAAAGCAGATCTAGAAGCTCACAATGCCTCTTGAGCTTGTAGATCTGTTTTTTTTTCTCACTATAATTGAAATATGGTTTAATTGGTTAACTCATAATAGACTTTTACCCTTCCTAGAGATGTAATGGACGGTACAATATTTGTCTTTGTAATATATTTGAGTAAGTCAGATATCCAAGTATCCAAAATTACAAATATTAAAGAAAAAGAACAGATACTCAAAAAGTAAACTAAATGTCAGACGGACGGACGGACGGACGGACGGACGGACGGACGGACGGACGGACGGACGGACGGACGGACGTATAAGATAGACAGACAGACAGACAGACAGACAGACAGACAGACAGACAGACAGACAGACAGACAGACAGACATATTGTTTGTTACCTGAACAGATTACCTCCTGTCTGGCAATGGATTTATCCTGACCCAATATTCGACACTCCCTCATTGAAGTTTCAGACCCATTACAGACAGCTATAATCACCCGATCTTCAGAACCAGACCTTTCTGTTGAAACAGCAGAGCCACAGTCCAGCTGTCTACAGACTACAGATAATGACTTCAGGTTCCATAAAACAACAACAGGTCTCCACTCTCCCTGGTGTTTCATCTCCAGTATACCAGTACAGCGGCTGGTTCCTCCCACCAACCTGACATCTTCAGGCTCTGTATAGATACAAAATTATGGAAGAATGAGAGAGAGAGAGAGAGAGAGAGAGAGAGAGAAAGAGAGAGAGAGAGAGAGAGAGAGAGAGAGAGAGAGAGAGAGAGAGAGAGAGAGAGAGAGAGAGAGAGAGAGAGAGAGACACACACAGAGAGAGACAGAGACAGACAGACAGACAGACAAGCAACTATATAGGCTATGCCATATTATAATTCATGAATTAAAGACACAAGTCCAAACAGAGCCAATTGACCATTGTCTAATAGTTTTAATTTCTTTCCCCATTGTTTACCTGTTGAGTCCAGTGTTGGTTTAGTCTGGAGAGCTGAGGAGAAAATTGATCACACAAATGAGCTTCACAGTAACAGAGAACATGAATCAATACACCAAATAAAATTGCAGGACAAGATGCTCTTATTTCTCCTGTTGGCTGGTGTTTATTTTACACAATTATTTTTCTCAAAATACATAAAAATAAAAGATATACATGAATCAATGAAACGATCGAGCCCAGCCTCTTGTTTGCTTGCCTTGGTGTACGTGTACTAACCTAACCTAACCTAACCTAACCTAACCTAACCTAACCTAACCTAATCTAACCAATCCATATATTCTAACTTAAGTCCAATAAAACAATTCTTAAAGTTAACCTATTAGCAATGCCTATCCAACACATAATCTTAAAGGGATATTCCACTTTAAAAAAAAAAACTTTTGGTCATTTTATCGTCTAATCAGGCTTTTATGAACACCCTGGACTTCTTAATTAGCTTGATTCAATATTTAGATATTTGATGTAAATGTTATCAGGCCCTCCAGGCCCAGGGCCTCTCCCCATACACACCCATTGTAACTTCAAACTCCATTTTAACCATGATAGATTCATTAAAAAACACCCATTATTTTTTATCTGTGTTGTGAAACACAAATCATGAGCTCACGAAACTACTGGAGCACTCAATAAATTAGACAGAATGCGGAGGCTAAGACGGAACAAGGCTCACAACACGTTCGTTTCAACGCGCCCGTCGACGTTACAGAGGATGTGAATTCCAGTGCTCCTGCTCTTATAGGGGACTCTAGTCGCTTTTAAGCAGCCCCTCCTTTTTTATCATTTATTGGCTAGTTGTGGGCAGAAGAGAAGCATGGTTAACAATGTGGTCTCAATGCGGAAGTCTCGGCGAAATGCGTCTTAATGTAAGGCTATCAATACAGCGATAGTGTACATGTTTTTGGGTCATGTTCATTAATAAAGGTATGCTTTACTCTCTCATAAGAGTGTACAATCGTAAGCAGTGGTGTAAAAAGTACTCAAATGTTTTACTTAAAGTTATACCATGTAACTTTTTTTATAAAACAAATCTTAAAATTGTCCTAACTGTTAAATCGCTAAAGTTTTAGAAAACCCACTCCGTTATTTTCAGCTTCTGAAGCCTTCTCTTTATATGTTTTCTTCTTAGCAGTGACAGGGGCGGGATTTACCGGCAAAATGACGTAATCTGCATCATCTGTATACGTTGTGTATACGTTGGCCAATCACATCGCAGATCATACACACATGATACACTACCGGCCAATAACCGACTCTTCAGGAAGTAGCTTCCCTCAGCAACCAGTGTTTACGATGGTGAAGGATTCTTAACCTCTTATTCCCCAAATCCTGCTCAGAAAATTACGTTCTACCACTCCATGGATTCGTATCGGTTGCGGTGGTTTGCGGCGCCGCTCCGGTGGTCCGCGGCGGTGGTCCGCGGTGACTCCGGGCGAAAAACGGACGAAAAAAGCAATACCGCGACTGACCACTAGTTTAGCAACTTACACAGTATAGCTTTAAGTAAAAGTATCGATACTGCAATGTAGAAATACTCTGTTCCAAGTAAAATTCCGGAATTCAAAATGTACTTGAGTAAAAGTACACAAGCATTGGCATCAACATGTACTTGAAGTACTAAAAGTAAAAGTAGAACATGTTTGAAAAATAGGCATTAAAGTTGTTTTGTCTTTACGCAACCTGTTAATGACTCTATTTACACAATATATGGTATACATGGGGCTAGAGTGGATTAATGTATGTTTTATATACTTATCTGTAACTAATAAGTAAAGTGTTCTAATAATCGCTATAATAACATAAAAACAATAACAATCATCAAAATAATAAAATAATAACAATAATATCTGGATTCAACACAGATCAATTATTGACAATATGTCAATTCTAGTTTAAAAAAAATACGGCCTGCTCACGTATTAGGAGGGTACTATGAGTCACCAGAAAACATAATAGGTGTTTTTAATGATTCTATCATTGTTAAAATGGAGGAGGAGGACTGATAACATTTACATCAAATATCTAAATATTGAATCAAGCCAATTAAAAAGTCCAGGGTGTTCATAAAAGCCTGATTAGATGATAAAATTACCAAAAGTTGTTTTGAAAGTGAAATATCCCTTTAAGTAAAATTACTTAAAGCTATACTGTGTAAGTTGCTCAACTTGTGGTCAGTAGCTCTATAGCAAACCGCGGTCGCGTCGCCGTCTTTCGTCCGTTTTTCGCCACGGACCGGGCCTCACAACCCCCGCGTCTGCCTCCACCTCGCCGAGATCTATCTTTGGAGGGGTCCCTGGTTCCTGTGCGTTCAGGCATTCCGGAGAAAAGGACTCCTTCACTCATGCTTCACCCAAGTATAGAGGCGAGAGACACACGGGCGCCTACAAATATGGCCGCTCTATCGTCATAGCGACCCCACTTCAAGATGCGCTGTGATTGGCCGGCAGTGTATAACCCTCGCTGTGATTGGCCGGTTGTATGATGACGTAATTTTTCCGCAAAAACCGGGGCCCGGTCAGGAACATAGAAAACATATAAAGAGAAGGCTTTAGAAGCTGAAAATGACGGAGTGGGTGTTCTAAAACTTTAGCGATTTAACAGTTAGGACAATTTTAAGATTTGTTTTATAAAAAAAGTTACATGGTATAACTTTAAACATAAAACATAACCAGAATTATGTCCCCCTATATAGATGTTTCAAACACAAACAAAAACCAAAACGGAAAAAAAAAAAAAAAAAAAAAAAAGTCTATGAATATTTTGGCTATATTATATGCATACATGGAGATCCATACTAAATAAACACAAAAGCTCCATTTCCACTGTAGGGCAGAACCAAGAACTTTCCAGAACCTGTGAAGTTCCGGAACCAAGTTTCTCTTTAGTTTCCATATATAACCAGACCTAACCGGGAAGGTCCAGAATTGAGAGCTGCTGGCCCCACCCATAGGTTCCCAAGACTCTAGTTTAGTTCTACCTCAGGACTCAGGAGCAGTACCTAAAAAAGGTTCCTGGAAAATGGAAAGTTCTGGTTCTCAATGGGCAAGTTTCAGGCATACCAATCATACCAGTGCACAAACCGTCAACAAACAGTGAACAAACCCAAGTGCACGCAATGGGAGAAGCTGCCAATTAGACCGCTTAATTGCTCAGCCCAGTGGATGGGACATTTTGATATGAAAAACCACTTGTATACCAAAATTTGTTTTAATTTAAATAAAATTGCTTCTCAGGTAAAATATTTATATGCGATTAAACACATGATTAGTTTCGATAAATTAATTAAAAAGACAAATTAATTATTATTTTTTTTTTATCGAGTCCCAGCCCTATTTATATTATATTATTGTGATGTCAAGTGAAGCATGACCAATCCTGTCTGACTGTAAATTATATTGTCAAAGATATCTGGCCTTACTGCCCAGATAACTTAAGTCAAAAGGTTAATAATAAAACATGTTCACTTGGGCTGTCATAAAGGTTCTCAGACCTAGAACAAGTGTGTTGCCTATAGACCTTTTTCCAGAGCACTGCCGTGTACGTGTGGCTGCGGTGTCGGCGCACATCCGCACACACATACAGTAGATGCCGCTTGACACCGCAGTCATGGTTGCCCGCTCTGAGTAATCGGTTTAGACTCTAAAGCAACCACATTAATCATAATGAGGTCCTGAGAGGATTGCATCTCCCCATTGCAAAGCTGTGAGAGATGCCCCCCTCTCATATAGTTGAGAGCAGGTGAGTAAAAGTAAATGTTTAAAAGAAAAGATTACATTTAAAAATGTCACCAATAATGGTGTGCCCAAAACAGGGACTCCAGCTTGAAATTGTTTAGAATGTCACTGTTTTTGTATAAAATGTGTGTCTGTATTGTTAAATGAGTACAAAGTACTGCTATTAAAGATCATTCAGAATTTGTTGTATAGTTTCATGAGGCACTTTAAGGCAGATAATAAGCCACATTAATCCTTTACCATGATTTTAGATCAGCTAAAAGGGTCGGAGGTCATCTGCTCCACTTCAGGCCTCACTACGCCTCCTAGCTTTCCTAAGCTCGTAACGTAAACCACAGGCTCTTGTGGCTTATTGTTTTATTTGAATCTTTCAGACTCCTTTAAACTTCACAATCACGCAAAGTCTATAAAGTAATGCTGTAAAAGCACCCAAAGCGGCAATCACTGCACAGTCATGTTATACATTTAATCTTAGCTATCTACAGTACCTCAGTGTTCAATGTCAAATACACATAAATGCAGTGTCATTAAAGCAGCATTCTACTGTAGCCTACCTGAGCTCAAGACTGGCTACTATCTCAACATTTCCCTTGCAACATAATCGCAAAAATATGGGAGTGAAAATTATTAATATAATTTAGGGGTGCCTCGCATGAAAAAATATATATATTTATAGGGGTGCCCTGAGCCATGAAAGTTTTGGAACCCCTGCTCTAATCCATCACTTGAGAATGAGCTGGCCTTCCTAGCATGCTGTTTCACTGCTACCATGTTATTCATTAAATGACATTAAAACACCCCCATCATTAAGTACATAACATTGATTGTATCATACTGAATTTGACTAAATGACTCAATAAATGTGTCCTTAAATGAATTTCAAGGCATCATGGAACTACAGGAGCTTGTCACATAAAAGTATGACAATTATGCATTTCAAGCATGTGGGTGCAAGCATGTAAAATCATATCCATATTGTAGGTCAAATTGTAAATAAAAGCATGTGATATGGGACATTTCAGATTTGCCTGGTTAGCTGGAGGAGGTTTTGGGAAATGTGGCACTTAATGCACTGGGAAATGAATTACGTCTTACCATTTATATTTACAGTAGGGCTGGGAATTTAACTGATTAATTTAAATTAATTCATCGCAGAAAATTTGCTTAGTTGTTTCACCATAGAACCTTTCTCAATGTACAAGTTTCAGGCGTACCAATCATACCAGTGCACAAACTGTCAACAAACAGTGAACAAACCCCAGTGCACGCAATGGGAGAAGCTGCCAATTAGACAGCTTATTTGCTCAGCCCAGTGGATGGGACATTTTGATATGAAAAACTCACTTGTATTACAAAATCTGTTTTATTTGTGTGTGATTGCTTCTCAGGTAAAATATTTATATGCGATTAAACACATGATTAGTTTCGATAAATTAATTAAAAAGACAAATTAATTAAATTGTTTTTTTTTATCGAGTCCCAGCCCTATTTATATTATATTATTGTGATGTCAAGTGAAGCATGACCAATCCTGTCTGACTGTAAATTATATTGTCAAAGATGTCTGGCCTTTCAACCCAGATAACTTAAGTCAAAAGGTTAATAAAAAAACATGTTCACTTGGGCTGTCATAAAGGTTCTCAGACCTAGAACAAGTGTGTTGCCTATAGACCTTTTTCCAGAGCACTGCCGTGTATGTGTGGCTGCGGTGTCGGCGCACAGCCGCACACACATACAGTAGATGCCGTTTGACACGGCAGTCATGGTTGCCCGCTCTGAGTAATCGGTTTAGACTCTAAAGCAACCACATTAATGATAATGAGGTCCTGAGAGGATTGCATCTCCCCATTGCAAAGCTGTGAGAGATGCCCCCCTCTCATATAGTTGAGAGCAGGTGAGTAAAAGTAAATGTTTAAAAGAAAAGATTACATTTAAAAATGTCACCAATAATGGTGTGCCCAAAACAGGGACTCCAGCTTGAAATTGTTTAGAATGTCACTGTTTTTGTATAAAATGTGTGTCTGTATTGTTAAATGAGTACAAAGTACTGCTATTAAAGAATTTGTTGTATAGTTTCATGAGGCACTTTAAGGCAGATAATAAGCCACATTAATCCTTTACCATGATTTTAGATCAGCTAAAAGGGTCGGAGGTCATCTGCTCCACTTCAGGCCTCACTACGCCTCCTAGCTTTCCTAAGCTCGTAACGTAAACCACAGGCTCTTGTGGCTTATTGTTTTATTTGAATCTTTCAGACTCCTTTAAACTTCACAATCACGCAAAGTCTATAAAGTAATGCTGTAAAAGCACCCAAAGCAGCAATCACTGCACAGTCATGTTATACATTTAATCTTAGCTATCTACAGTACCTCAGTGTTCAATGTCAAATACACATAAATGCAGTGTCATTAAAGCAGCATTCTACTGTAGCCTACCTGAGCTCAAGACGAAGGTGAGCATCATCAGTATTTGATACATATTTGTCCGTAGCTTCCCAAGACAGCTTCACACACTGCAGAACTGTTATCCAGACTGTATGTAGTCTTCACTAAACAAGCATCGCAGTCTTGATAGAATATTTTTGACCTGTGGTTTCTCTGCGTTTTCGCATGTGTTTTTACTGTCAGGAAGTTGTGAGGTGTGATAAGGCAGGATGCACGCCGATGAAATGATACATTAAAATGCCAGTGTTGCAAATGTTGCAGATCTAACCCAGAAAGGACCCTATTAATAAGACCTCAATGTGTCGTAGTGTCCCCGAGCAAGACACTTAACCCCTAACTGCCCCCTTGGTGCTGCTCTCGTAGCACCCACTGCTCCTGGTACTAAGGATGGAAGGGTTAAATGCAGATACCTCATTTCAGTGTGTATATGTTGACAAATACTACACCAAGGATCTTCAACAATTTGCATTATTGCCCCTTAGAACATGTATTGTATAAAATTGTGTTGCATATTAAACTTGTATCATTATTATATTTGTTCTATCATTTTAAGAAAGACTCATCAAAGAATGTTGACCGTTGAGAGATTTGAGACCAACTTGGAAGTATTCTACAGGTTTTTCCTTTACAGTAAGTGACTATGGGTTGAGAGTAAGGGTGTAACGATATAGTAACTGAATCGAAAAATCGTAAATCGTAAAATGTATCGTTACACCCCTAGTTAAAAGTAATTAAATAGATTGGAGTGCCGTGGCTTATGGCTGCAGCCAGCGGCAGCCTGGTTTGCTCAGTGAGTCTGAGGCTGCAATGGGGCCTTTCCCCCCCATTGTTTTTTGCTGCATGTTTTTAAGACCTGTCACTTGGGCGAAAAGTTCCGACATACCAAAGACAAAGTTGCACAGAGTGTGCTCAGGTTCTCTTTGTTGTTTCTGAATTTACCTTAACATGAAACATCTTGGTGTAGTATGTGCATCCCTCAAAAAGAGGTCCTATAATGTCAGTTAAGTGAAGTTAAATTAATATGAAATACATGATGTATTGTAATTGCAATCAACATTAGTCAAAGGGGAATACCACTCATTTTCAACATTGAACTATATGGGGGAAAAAACACTTTAAACCCTTTATACATCAGGTGACAGGTATCCCAAGGGGTGTATACTTGGTCCCCTCTGTTTTTTGTCCCTGCACACCAAATCTCTTTGCTGAAAAGTGCCCATACGAGCTCACAGCGTAGACCTTAGATCTGCCCAGAAAGCATTCATGTGGTTAATTTTAATAGTGGTAAGTGTAATGGTAATTTTCTTCTCTACACAATACTGTATAAGGCTTAAACACACCGTCACTTTTTTAAATGAATAACATGTCATTTTGTCAAATCGGTATATGTTACAATATAGAGTGTACAGTAGGCCTACGGTATATATAGCTTATAGGGTGGTTGTATTTTGTCTCCCTGCTCTTCTATTGAGACATTTTTAGATCATGTCAAAGGTCATGTCTCACCTTGACACAGGATCTGACAAAAAAGTGTACTGATGGTCAAGATTCAATTTATCCCCTGAGCAAGCAGACAGACTTGCGCAGGAAACCATGCAGGTTCAAATCCGGGTTAGAAGAGGAAAGTTACATTAAAGTTAAGGGAGTTAAGTTTTAAAACACTGAGGATGAGCTTACCAGCTCTCCACAGACAGCTGCTGATTGCACTTTAGTCGGGCACAGGGATGACATCACGCAGTGGCGTCAGTTCAGAAAAGGCTAGGGTATGGCAACATGACATGGTGTCTTGCACGCAGCACGCGCGCGAAGGCGCACGTGCAAGACACCAGTCATGTTGCCTTACCTTAGCAACAGGCATGATACATTTATTCTAAGAAGTACATTGTATTTTTCCCCCCGTTTCTACGGTTTCTTGGGCTGGATATGGCAGCCTGGAACGGTTGTTCAAGTGCAGCTAAACTTGGCATGTTAGTAAACGTGCCACAATTAACAATAATGAATTGCACCTGTGCAGCTGACCTGCGGAACCTGGGAATATACCATTTTGTCAAGATGGGGAGAATACAAGTGTGGAGAATATAATTACAATACCTTGTTAAAGTGACCATTTTGTTATTTTACTGTAATTTAATAACATAATAACCAGAACAGATAGACAAAGAGACATTCATGGATTTATATTTAAAAGTACGTTTATTTTCCCCCCTGGGCCCAGGGTATGGCAGCTGCATACCCCTGCCATACCCAATTGACGCCCCTGACATCACGCACATAAAATGAGCCCTGGGTGACTTCAAAATAATGGCATCTATGATTTGATATTTCACAATATGAAAAATGCAGATTTCAAGGTATCTTCATGACAGTTCTAGAGGTGTGTTTTTCTTTGGGTGTGCAAGAGAGAAATGCTTTTTGGGTCAAACTGTAGTATCAGGGTTGGCCACCATACCACCTGCACCACATTCACCCCTTACAGTCCAGGAAGTATACAGTACATGAAAAAAAATACATATCTGCATGCAGGCACACACATACGCACATACTCACACACGCACGCACGCGCGCGCGCACACACACACACACACACACACACACACACACACACACACACACACACACACACACACACACACACACACACACACACACACACACACACACACTCACACACACACACACACACACACACACACACACACACACACACACACACACACAGGCTAAGATAAGATAGCCTACATGGGAAGCTGAGAAAGGAAGCTCTCAAAGGTGTGAATTTATGGGGGCTTTTCTCTGCCTCTCTCTCAACCTCTGGTTTCAGCAGTGAGAGGCAGGCTAGCAGTACCTTTAAGAGTCATTCTCAGTGAAATGGTGGCTTTCCTTTAATGTTAGATAATTACATCGTTTTTAATTTAATAAATTACTATAAATATCCCTAAAATACTTTAAAAAAAATGTGGCTGTGCTGCCGAGATTGTGTGACTCCCCATACCGAACCGAGATAAATTCTGCTCTAAAAGTGGAGTATGCATCTGCCCTATAAGGGCTTTGCTTTACAAGGGATGTTCCATGTCATAACCCTCTCACTCGAGATGTTTGCAGAAGCACACATGCACCATACTATATTGATAAATGGATGACACAAAGCATCGTAAAATTAGAAACAAAACTATCACAACTAAGACAAAAGTTGTTTTCTGTGTGCCCGGCTCAACAAGCCTCACACAAAAAAAAAGAAAAAAAGGGTCAGCACTCACAAGTCCTTCTGGTTCTTTTAATGTGGGTCTGCTCATAATTCCTGTCATCCCATTATTCTGACCATGAGGTTAGTGTGAGGTTACGGTTAGGATTAGTTATAATGGGACCAATGGGATTAATAATATGTTGGATTTTCAGACATAAAACTTGTTTGGAAAAACAAACAAAACAAATACCATTCCCTATCAATAATTGGTGGCCCCCCGTAGTAACTCTGAGAACTTCTATAAGGGTCCCAGAACCCTTATTGAAGACCCCTACTAAAGTGGACTGGTTTTGTTACGAACATGGTTGTGTTTTTGAACCCAAATGCAGGAATTCAGGAAGAAACCAAGGAGGATAATTAATAATTACTTTATTTAAAACATCACAAGTTCACAAGTTCACAAGCCCACATATTAAGACAAATACAACACTGGACTACAAGATACAACACTAAACAACACTGAACAAGCCACACGGCAGGCTGGGCACAACTGGCAGGGAAAGACGACATGCTTGTGACAGATTTTGTATCTATGGTACAACATCCATAAAAGTATTATACTCTACTTGTCTTGCAGTACTTTAAAGAGAGTAAAGTAACAAACATGACTATTTTTGCTTGTATTATATTGTAGCCTGTAGTCCTGGGCCGGCCCAGCATGCCTCAGGACGCACACTAGTTTCTGGTATATTGTTTTGTTGTCATTTAATTATGTCACTATTGTTTTGGGGAATGTGATAAGTTGTTTGGTTAAAAAAAAAAAAAAAAAGAAAACACTTCAAGCCTTCTTCAGCATGATTGCGCTGACAAAGGCTTAATGCAGAAAACGTTAGTATCTCACAGGGCCTAGTGTTCTGTAATTAAATGAAAAACCTGCAGAATAAGTTATGACCACTCTAGAATCTCTCAGGGTTCAACAGACATTGATGATAATTAGCAGATACATAATGGTGATTTAGCTTTGAAAGGCTGTTATCAAGATTTGTTTTTATTCATGTTTGTATTCATGTATTTATTTTTCACGTTTTATAGTGGGGGTCCATGCTTTGTCTCTCTCGGCTAAGGGGTCCTTGGTCTGAAAATAAATTGAAGACGATCATTTTCAACTATTAAATGGGGTCTTTTTCTGCCCTGGAAACTGAACGTATTCCTGTCAGCTGAAAGCACTCCTGATTAAAATCAGCCCTCTGTAGGACTGTGAAACATGTACCCATGCTACACATCCTGTTGATACAGAACAGGATGTGAAGAATGAGTAGCTATCATTTTAGAGCCTTGTGGTCTGTCAAAGGCAGTGGCACATGGCCCACCACAACCTGTGAGCTGCTGCATGTGACCTTTTCATGTAGTCTGCAAGGCATTGAAAAAATAAAACATACCACACTCTGTAGCTCTCCATCAGGGACATGATAATGTTAGAGAGGCAGGGGCTGACATTTCTAAAAGGGCCTTTCAGTGAAAATATCGAAAATAGCCGACCTCCAAGCTCACAACGCGTCGCGCTGCGACGCGTTGTGAGCTTGGAGGTCGGCTATTTTCGGTGCTTTATACCACAGTGAACTAAGAACATAATCAAGTCAATACTGGAGATGCCTACAGTATGGATTTCTACATAGAGAGGGCAAAGAGGGAGAGTTTGGACAAGGCAATTCTCTTGAATGCTGCCTTCAGGTATGGCATGATGGAAAGAGGGCATTTGCATGTCTTTCACCATAGTAAAAACTACATTCATGGTCTGGAGAGGGCACTTTTTACAGATGGATAAAAGGGCAGGGGCTCAAGCCCCCTTTGATGTCTATGTGTGCACATGCCTGCTTTCCATCAAGACCAGTTATAGCCCGTAAGGTGGCAACCCACACACACACACACACACACACACACACACACACACACACACACACACACACACACACACACACACACACACACACACACGCGCACACACACACACACACACACACACACACACACACACACACACAGCAGAACACAAACGAATGCATGTTGTGTGCATTAATACAGATCCACAACTGTCATTGTCATTAGGAGTCAGGGTCAAGTTAAGTTAATTTATTTATCACATTTCATAAGACAGGTGTAGACCACAAATGTGCTTCAAAATAGAAACCAGAATAGGCAAAGATAAACTACAGTATGACAAAACAGAGTAACCTTATTGCACTTTCTCTTCTGTTTTCGTGTCGATGTTGCTATTGCTATGAATATATTTCTCCTAGCTTCATTATGTTTACATTTCCTAGTGATTTTGCGGATCTCACATTTCATAGCATTTTTGCGGATCTCACATGGCTGCTTGTATGTTTTGTTGCTTGCCTATGTTGTATATGAAACTGTATGAATAGTAACAAATAAACCTTTGTTCTACTATGTAAAGATTGGCGAGCGGCCTAGGCAGCAAATCAATGGAGTCCAGTCCAGTGGCGACCTTCAATCATGTTTATTTCCTTTTTTTTTTACAAACTTTTTTCAACTTTTTCTGACAGTCTCCTCTGTACCTGTCATCTCATCCTCTTTGACTATGGAGTCCACGTATGGTATCGTGACGCCCCACAAGCCCTAAAAACTAAACTCCAAACAGCCCAAAATAAACTAATTAGGGTCCTGCTTAACCTTCCCAATCAGACTCACCTCACCGCTACTCACCAGTTAAGAGTGGGGTGGCTCAGAGTAGATGACAGAGTACAGCAACTTGCAATGGGACTGGTGTACAAGATACACTACACCACTATGATACCCAAGTACCTGTCAAAATACTTTATAAACGTTAAGGATGTCCATAATTACAACACCAGAGGCAGTGCCACAGATCACGTTCAACCCAGAGTCAACTCAAAGAAAGGGTCGAACTCGTTCTTCTGCTATACCACAAAAATGTGGAATGCCTTACCGAAGGCCATAAAGGAGTGTGGATCACTAGCATCCTTTAAAATTGCCCTAAAAAACCACTTACAGGCAGCAGCCGTTCACAACTGGTAAAAACCTAGCCCAACCCTACCCTCCCTGCCACTTCCTTGTATATACTGTACATACTGATTGTTTTAGACTTACTGTTACCTGCCCCTTCCTTGTATATATTGTATATACTGTACTTACTGATTGTATAGACCTACTGTTTTCTTTTTCTTTCTTTTTTTCTTTACATGTCTACTGCATAGTACTGTGTTCTATTTGTCTGTCATTCAATGTTATATGAGATACTTAAATGGTTTCCTGTTGAAATAAGCTTAGTCTTTTCATGGATCTCCTTTTAGTAGACCTTGTACCAGTGAACTGTACCGTCATGAATCTGTACATTTTCCTATGCAAACTTCTAATAAAGCCTTCAATCAATCAATCAATCAATCCGAAACACACAGACTGACTCCTTTTTATATGGTGGGCCCCTAGTCCCTAACTGGCCCATACCATTTCCCAGGTATCCAATACACCCCCCCCCCCCCCCCCCATAAAACACAATACAAGTGTACCTAAAACCACAGGGATATGCTCCTTTAATTCATATTTCCAGTTACCGCTATGCCCACTGATATATATATACACCCACCATACATTAGTAAATGCATTAGAATCATTCTCAATCTCCCCTCTATCCACTTCCCACTTGGCTATATAAATAGGGTGAGTGTTCCCGGAGGGAACTTTTTGAGGAGTTTCAAAGCCCTCTCATGGAGATGAGATGGCGTCGGATATGGAGTCGGAGCAGTCAGAGTCGGAGGAGTTAGTCCGCGAAGTTCAAAATGCTGAGGATAAAAGAGGCTATGACAACAAAAGAAAGAGGACATCTGACACCCTGCACAGCTCAGAACGTGAAAGATATGTGGTAGGAATGCGATCAGTGACAAAAACGAACTGCATATTTAGCGATGCACATGCGATAGGGAGCTTTATTTCTGGACAAGTGGGGAAAATTTGGAATGTAAGAGTGACTAGGAGTGGGACAGTAATAGTCGAGTTCAAGTCAAAGCAACAGAGGAACAAGATGATTAAGATCAAAGAGTACGACGGGAGCAAGATTGTTTGGTTCAAACTGAATGGAAAGCCAAGAAAGAAGGGGGTGATCAGTGGCGTGCCACTGTGGATAGACTTGGACATGGTTTTGGAAAACGTTGAGGAAGCTTATGAGGCCAGGCGCATGACACGGTACAGAGAAGGAAAGAAGGAGCAGAGCAAATCTGTGTGCATAACATTTGAAGAGGACCTGCCAGAGAGAGTTTACATTGACTATGTGTCATACAGAGTAAGGCCTTAAGTACCATGCATAGTAGTACTTAAGGACCGCAGGAATACACAAGAAACGGAGGGGGAGAGTAATTTAATCCGGTCTCTCCGTAGCTCCGGACGTAATTGTCTCTCTCCGTAACCTTACGGACAACACTCAACCTGACAGACTAAAACCGATAAAAACGTACGTACACATGAACTACCCGTGGCGAACTTGTGTCAACCGTGGGGGCAGTAGAGGGAGAAATGTTTCGTCTTTTTTTCTTGTATCCATAGGAGGAAGTAAAAAAAACAAACAAAAAAAATCACAAGTACACGCTGAACAGTGAACAGGCCAGGACGCAGACCCGCATGTCAGCCTAATCAGCGCTCTCTACCAGCTGAGCTCTCTCGAATGCGTCTCTCTCCACTCCCGTGCATGCGATTTTTGCGGGTATTGGGGTGTTTTAGTCGGTTTTGGGTCGGTTTGGGTGGCTACCGTGGCTCATTAACTGTCGGCGGCGCCCCCCTTGAGATTGCGCTCTAGCCGGTCGCAACGGCATGTGTCCACGCTCATCCATTCTCCAGTCCTTTTTATATTATACCCAGACAGCACAGTGACTAGCGCCGATGGTTAGTGTCGTTCAATCCGAGTGTATCCTCCAAGGGTGTCTATAAACCTCTCTGTCAACAATGTAGGCGCTATGTATGTAGCATGTAGCATTTGCTCATTGGGAAGATGCATTTGGGTGCCATCTAGTGGATATAGTATGTACATATAGGCTTTATTGAACCCTGTAACACAGAGACCGTACGGTACTATGAATGTCAACGCAATTACCGTACGTACTGTCTCACCCCCAAACGTACACAAAATCAACCATACGTAACTATAAATGGCCCTTTATGAGGAAGCTCCACTAAGGTGCTTCTGTTGCCAGGAGTACGGGCATGTGGCTGCGGTTTGCAGAAGAGATCGGAAATGTGGAAGATGTGGGAATACTGACTGTAGGGAAAGGCAGTGTGAAGTAAAACAAGTACCGGCCAAATGTAGCAACTGTGAAGGAAACCATCCTGCAGGAGCAGCACAATGCCCTAAAAGGAAAATGGAGGAAAAATTGAACAAGGCTGATCAAAATATTTGTCTGGACAAAAAACGATTCTTGGCGTTCATAGCCATGGTGATTAATTGTGCAGTAGAAATCCAGAGTAAAGGTGGTTGCACACTGCTGCGTTTTTCGGGCCGAATATCGGAGTGAATTTCAGAGCGTGTGAATAAAAAAATCAACCTCACGTTATGTCAGTCACGTTTGCACACTGCCGCCCGTTTCGCGCACCACTCGGTCCCTTGCTCTCTCTATCTCTCTCTCTCTCCTTGCCCTGAAAAACGCATTTCGCAACGAAAAACGCAGCAGTGTGCAACCACCTTAAATCGGAGAGAATTAAGATGATACTGGATGCAGCGACAAGGTTTTTGGATATTGTGGACATAAGTGGTGAAGATCTGAATGATACTTTGAGAGGCGGGTTTGCCTCAACTCAGACAACAGTGTCTGAGTAGAACGGACAATGAATGCAAGGGATATGTTGGGTATTGGACTGAGATAAAGTGGGGAACGGGAATACTCTGGGATATACACGGGTGGACTTAATTTCACATGTAATGTGAAGAAGCAAAATACTGTTGGTGGAAAGTTCCACCAGTCACGTTGGTGGCGGTAATGCACCTTGAGAGGTTGCCAACTGCCATAAAACCCGATAGAAGAAGAAGAAGAAGAAGAAGAGGGAACTCTTTTGCCCGAACACCACCCTGGGAGGAGGAGAACAGACAAAGGTAAGTTTACACATCACAGCTTTACATTCCCTTCACACATCTTGCCATTCTACTTGTCAATTCAAAGTATACTACTACTGTTGACTCCCAGAACTAATGTGTTTTATCTTTTCATTTGTAGGTGTACAATGGGACCAGCAAGTCTACACATTGAGTGAAATCCACCGACAGTTCAGCAACACCAAACATATCAAACCCCCCCTGACCTTCATTAAATGCCTTTGTTACACTCTGTGTCTTTCTTTAACCATTACAATACCTATGCAGAACTGTGTTCGAATATGAATTAGTTTTAGTAACGGCGCCCCGTCGTTACATACTAGATCTGTTTAGATAAGGGTCTTCAACAGGGGGTCCAGGACCCCTAGGGGGTCCTCAGAGTTACTACAGGGGGTCCTCCAAATCTTTGTGTGAAAGAAACTTTTTTTCTCCTTCTCTATATTAACCATTTGAACCCTAGTGTCCATATACTGATAACTTCAGCCTAAAATCTACAAGCTCGATCTACAAGCTCACAACGCCTCGCAGCGTGAGGCGTTGTGAGCTTGTAGATCTGCTATTTTCGCAAAGAGGGTTGGTGTAGAGGGGAAAAAGAGCAGACTAAGTACAGAGTGAAAGGTCAAGTTTATTAAGTATTGACGGTTCAAGTAGTTACAGTAAATATCTGAAAACACAAATTGACATGAATCCAAAATACACTGATGATTGTGCTGTCAAACGATAAAACCATTATGGAATCAATGAAAAGGTAGCGGGGGGTCCCTGCTTCATCTCTCTCTCAACTCAAGGGGTCCTTGGCCTGAAAATGTTGAAGACTCCTGGTTTAGATCATTCCTGTTGCCTTGGTACACAATGCCCACAGGCAACACAAGGCAAAGCACATTATCTTTATTTGTGGAGTGATTTTCTTACAGTAAATACATCTGCATGGTGACTAAACAAATCCTTTCTGTATCAGGGCTGAATTCCTCTCCTGGGATCCAAAAGAGTTTTGTGGAATAGATTTTCTTACCGTCCCAAGAGACATAGCTATCATTGAGGAGTGTCAAGCTGTTCACAGCACGGTCATTTACAATGACAGTCTGCTTACAGTCTGCTTAGTCAAAAGGGATGCCTGTCAATTAAGGCCTGACAGCTGTGTAATCACAACCACACACACACACACACACACACACACACACACACACACACACACACACCAATTTGAACTTCTGCAATGTGTTTTAGTCAAATGTGTATTTTATGGTAGGCCTGTCAGTAGTAGCCTAATTTCACAATATAAAAATGACACACGTTGGAACATATATAGTCACAGTCCTAATACTGACAACAATCTAACTTCATTATGTAAACGCCTCAGGTATTAGAAAAAATGACATTTTGGGAGTAAGAGTGTGTTGTAGAAAGACAGAAAAGAAAGAATTGTTCTATTTTTTCTCTCTTCTTCTTCTTCTTCCTTTTTTTTAATTTTTATTTAAGTTGCATTAAGTTGTTACAACTAGTGGGCTATACACCCTGTGTGCCATTGGCTCCCTCTAGTGTAGGGTTGTTCATTAGATATCAGTGGTGTTGAAGGAACTAGGAAGATACATGCAAGTCATACAAATTCTGTTCCCTTCCACACCAATGCACTGAGGAAGGCAGAAATGCTGGCTCTTTGTTTGTATTAATTACTCATCCACTGAGTAAAGTAGGATTGTGGCATTGACAGTGTGGATACTTTCATCTCCTCTTCCTTATAAATCAAAATATAAAATAAGGGAAATCAAAAGTCATGTCACAAAGAAATTAGATGATTGGATGAAATTGGCAACCAATCTGAATGTTTTTATTCTGTTTTTTAAAGTGCTGGAGAGATGGAAAGACCAAACACTGCATAGCACGAACACACAGCTTTAACCTTTTCACAAAAATGTATTGTTTTAACCATCACATATTACATGAATTCAACTGAATAATGAGATCATACAGAGACAATTGTAAAAATCTTTTTTTTTTTTGTATTATTATTATGTTTTTCCCCCAATAATCTTTCAACAATTTCACTTTGTATCCGGTATCCTGTATGAGCACTCTCTCCTGATTGGATGTAATTGGTATCCCAGCCTAAAAAAAAAAAAAAAAAAAATCTGTTTACTACAACTGCAGAGAAAAGGGGACCCCTGTTACTGAAGAAACTAAGAAACACACTATAGCAATGATTCCTACAAGAATATATAGAGCTTTAACACTCATTTCAACAAATACCTCTTTTTTGCAACTTTGACCCACACATTGTACATATACGTCAGAAATGCTACAATGGTAATGATGTACATGACCAAGAACACAATATCTATGTATCTGGCCAGTGTAGTGTAGAATCCACACTTCTTCTTGTCTTGTCCTGTCCTAGCAGCACAGAAGCAGTCCTGACGAGCCTCTTTCACCTCCTCTAGGATCAGCTTCAGCAACACAGCATCACTCAGCTTCTCCACATTGAACCTCTCACTCACTGTTTTCTCCTCACCATTCACACCATCTCCAACACCCACTGTTCTCTCCTCACCATTCACACCATCTCCAGGTTCTGAAAGGATGAAATAAACCCCTCTTGATTCTGAACAGATGATACATAGCTACAGTGTTTTGTCCTTGTATCCTTCTTTTGATGGAGCAATGTGATTTGAGTATCTTTTTTGTTAGAGTGCAGTGGCGTAGCCAAGGGTGGGCCTGGATAGGCCTAGGCCCACCCATTTAGTTTTTGTACCCACCCAAAAAGAACTAAAAAAATCATGGCGCAATGCGGCAATGCGTGTCTATCTACAGTAGGAAGCAAAGAAAGACACCACAGTTTGATTTGATCATAGCTCAGTCAATTATGAAGCGATTTCTAAAATGAAAACATCTCTATATTCTTGGGAATGTATGTATTGTGTCCCTGTAAATATTTAAATGTTCACTATTTTAAAATAGCCGATGTACAAAGCTTGCATCTGTGCCCACCCACCTTGTGCCAGGCCTAGCCAGTTGGTAAATCCTGGCTACACCCTTGGAGTGTGTGACGTACAGTACCTTTGTGAAGATCGGTTTCTTCCAGAGTGTCCTCAGAGGTGTTGGTGGAGTTCAGAGCATCCTGACTGACGTAACCATCTATGTCCACCAGGAAGCTCACCATCATGGTCTCCAGGACACTCATGGTCATCAATGTGAAGATGACCAGGCTGTACTGAGCTACAGGGCAGAAGTGACACCGGCATTGATACTGAGGAGAAAACAGGACAATACATGGTGTTATTCTCCAGTGTGAAACCCAGGTGTGAAAGGTTCCCTCACCTATGTAAGGTAACTGTGTAGTGGTGGAGGGCAGCATGTCTTGGAGGATCAGCAGTAAGACAGAGATGGACAGCAGGAGGGTGACTTTGAAGCCCAGTTTTTCTCCTCTGGCCTCGTTGATGAAGAAGGAAGCCACGTCCAGAAGCAGGAAGTAGAGGAGAGGCAGTATGAAGTTCATTGCATACAGCATCGGCCTCCTAGTCATGGTGATCTGGATGTGTAGGGTCACAGAGATGAAGTAAGGAGATAATAATGAAATAGTTTGTGTCACTTAAAAGAAAAAGATTATAATAGAATAGTATTTTGAATACCTCATAAATCAGTTTTGAATGACCACCATAGGTAAGAGTAGAGTTATCAATGGTGATCTTCCTGAGACCCCATTCTCCTCTCGTAATCATGCTTTGCATAGAAATCTGGGTAAGTTCAGAACCATTCGAGAATTGATCCAACGTTATGCCTCGATCTGAGAAGATGAAAGTCAATTTGATCAGTAAAAAATTCAATAATTAAGTCCTGATCATAAATAGCAAATAATGACAGGCATGCCCAACCATGCACGCACGCACGCACGCACGCACGCACGCACAGACGCCCACACTCTCTCTTTTAGCAGTGTTGGCATATTCCTTCAGGCCAGGCGACTTTTCCATGATTTCCACATCTCTAATTCCACCTTGCAGAAGTTGCACACGGGAAGCTGACATCTGTTTATTAATGTTTACAAAGATATATTTTAAAGTATCTTTAAGATATATTCTTGAATTTACATCAGTGCTAAGCAGTAATATGGTTTCCTGTAGTCCAAATTCATGTGCACGTTCAGTAGCTCGGCCAGTAGAGCAATCGTCTTTGGACAACAAAGTTCTGGGTTCAATCCCAGGCACAGCAAACAGCAAACACAGAGTATAAAAGCCTGATTTTGGTAACTAGGATGTGCAGTACTGGAATGGTAGGAGTTGAATTAGGGCAACAGTGGCTCAGGAGGAAGAGCAGCTGCTATGTATCGAAGTATCCTTGAGCAAGACACTGGACCCTTAACCCATTCAGGCCGGGAACACATTTTGCTGTTTGGGAGGGGCTTACAGTACATGTACAGTATGTAGCAACATATTTGTTTTGTAGGCTCATTTCTGATTTAGCCCTATTCTATAGGTTAGGCCTAAATGCTCTCGATGAGCAGGTTGGTGCCCTGCATCCTCTACCATCAGTGTGTGAATATGTGTGAATGGGTGAATGTGATAATAATACCACTTGAACACCATCTAAGGTCTATAGTGCATTGTAAAGGGAAAGACACACCCCTGTTCTTAAAAGCTGATACTGATAATAATAAGCTAGCTGCTCCAACCTGTGGAGGATTTATTTACTTAATGACTGTTGACGAAACAGAAGTGGTGAGAAAGCAAGACATCCACTTTCTTCTGTACACTTTAAGTGCCTTTGATGTACTGCTCTGACTGCGTTTGAAAATTGTGTGAGCTAGTCTGTCTCGAGAAATGAGTGTTAACATGACTTACCTGTGTGGATAATGGATATAAAGGTGATGCTACATTTCTGAGTATCAAAGGGGAAGTTCATCAGGTCCATATCGCACATGGTCGTCAGTCTGCGAAACTGAGACGCTTGTATCTCACCAGTGGGAAACACCCTGGCATACAGACCATTCTTAGTGGATCCACTGTCAGATACACTGATAGGAGCACAGGAAAGATTTTAAGTGAATGCACATAATGCCATGCCGTGCCGTGCCATGTCATGTCATGTCATGTCATGTCATGTCATGTCATGTCATGTCATGTCATGTCATGTCATGTCATGTCATAAAGACAGCTGTAGCCTCCTGCAGAGCCACACTGTAAAATGATTAAATAATCTTGTATCATAAATTATAAAGAATCTTAAGGAGGCATTTGTGGTACAATTACATCAGGGTGCCACCCGAACACTTGATCTCCATGGCCCACACACGTGTGCCTTGTGCGTGTTTGACTAATACAAATCTTTTGTAAGCAGACTGTCATTGCAAATGACCCTGCTGTGAACTACTGGGGGCAGTAAAGAGCTGATTTTTGACATACTCCTCAATGATAGCTATGTCTGGGAACCACAGCATGTCTCTTGGGACGGTGAGAATATCAATTCCACAAAACTCTTTGGGATCCCAGGAGAGGAATTCATTTGTCCAGCCCTGTGTACAGAAATAATTAGTTTAGTCCCCATGCAGATTTGTCTAAGAGAATCACTCCACAAATAAAAGATATGCGCTTTGCCTTATGTTGCCTGTGAGCATTGTGTACCAAGGCAACAGGAACGATCTAAACAGTAATTCAATCATCTAGAATGAAGATTTATTTGTTACTACTCATACAGGCTCATAGGCAAGCAGCCAAATATACAAGCCACCATGTGAGATCTGCAAAAACACTATGAAAAGTAAACACAAAAATAAAGCTTAAAAATATAAACTATAAAAGCCTAAAGAACAATTATTGTAGCAGCAATAGCAACATCGACATGAAAACAGAAGAGAATGTGCAATAAGGCAAACATACAGTATAGGTCTATGACACAGTTTATCTTTGCCTATTCTGGTCTCTATTTTGAAGCACATTTGTGGTCGACGGCTGTCTTATGAAATGTGATAAATAAATATGACTTAACTTGACCTTGACTTGTAATGACAGTGACAGTATAATGTAGCGTTTATAATGTACCTTAATACCATCACACCTGCTGCATTATGGAGACATATAACTATTAATGCACACTCTTAAAAATGTTGGGTCAAATGTTCAACCCTTTTGCTGGGTTGACACTGTTGGGTCAAAGGTTGGGTCAGTTTGACCAAACATTGGATTAAAAATACTTAAAATTAGTAAACCATCTGTTGGGCTATGGATGGCCCGCCCACATCATCAGATAAAATGCATTGAGTTCATAACCCAAGTGTTGGTACAGGCTTTTGAATTCGAGTTTACCCAACACATGGTTCACTGCATTGCACCAACTTGGGTTAAAATAGACCCGCCCTCTCTGTCTATCAACACATTGGTTTGTGAATTGCACCACTATTGGGTTAAACTAAGTGGGTGGGCAGTTACCCAGCATGCAACTGTGCTCCCATACAGATATTTTTTACAAACTTTTCCATTATTTTATGGTTTTAGATAGAGAAAACAACATTGTATTGTAGATGATCGCAGTGGATGTAGCCCAGTCATAATCCCTAATTAAAAAATATATAAAAAAACATAGTTGCTTACAGAAACAGAAACCATGACTAAGATGGTCCAGACTGACACATACAAACAGGTTTGCTATTCTTTTAATGTGAAGCACCACATAATCTGTTGTGTTCAAAGTTGTGATATATTGCCACGACTAAATGCACAATTTACTCCGCATGCATTCTTCCTTGAGTAGATTAAGCATGAAAAATGTCATTGAAGAAAATGCTGTAAAAAAATGAATAGATTTAATGTGAATGGGCGTACAATCCCAACAACAAGGTCACTTTTAAGCCATTTTTGGGTGTTAGATTCCAACCCATCAGCAGTATCACATTAACCCAACAGCAAAGTCACTTTTAACCCATTACTTGGTTGTACAATCCCAACCCAACATGCTGGGTCACAGCCTTAACCCAACCCTGTTGGTCTGCAATAACCCATGTTGGGCTGGTCCAAAACAGTGTTACGTGTTGGGTTACATAAATAACCAACTTGGGTTGTTTTTGACCCAACAATTTTAAGAGTGCAGGCATATCACAGTTCTCACCATCATGATCCAGGAATGGCAGGTGAGGGTTTGAGACATGGCATTCTGCACAGAGTTAGAATCACTATGTTAGTTATTTTAGTAGACAGTGAAAGTTATATTTTACATTAAAGTGACGTGACATACAGCTCAGTCAATATCATAAAAGGTCCTTACCGCCTCCAGGATACCTGATATCATAAGGTCCACCCTAACAAGGGTGGGTGTTGTCCAGTTTTTCACAGGCCGAACATTTGTGTGCACATCACTTCTGCTTGTCAGGTTCAGGTGATCAAGCAGAGCAAAGTATGAACAGTCCACTCCCTGGCTATAAGAAACACCAGCTACGGACAAGGAACAAGAAACACAAGTAAAGAGTTGATGAATTGACTGACAAAATAGTTAACTTTGTCAGGGAATACTGTTCAAATCTGGGAACAAATCCCTTATCAAAAGATGTGTCTGTTGACACAAAAATAATATAATAAAAAACGAAGCAGTGCTCGTAGGTGGGCAGGGTTGGGCGATTTGGTTCCCGTTGGTGGTGACAGTTCTAAGACCTCCATGTGGTGTGTGTGCTGAGAGGGATATCCATACAGTATGTCAGACAGACTGGCTCATAGGAGAATAATTGTCTGGTTGTTTGATCTTTTTTCTAAGACCAGTAATATTCTCAGGGGTTCCAAACTCCCAACTGACACATCATCATGGCTCAGACAGGGTTCCCAGACTTCCCACTCTTTCTTACCAATGAATTTCCAAAACTTTTCCAGAATATTTAACCCAATTTCCAGGCCTATAAAACAATCATTACGCGCAATAATGAGTCTTATTTGAATTCCATTAGATTTCGTGCCAATACTGTAGTTTTGCTACACCACCTATCCTAGGGCATAGGAGGCTGCAGCACATTGTGAGTTTGTAGATCTGTTATTTTTGTCACATCCGGTTCACATTAGGCTGCAATCACGCTGCCCGTTCTGCGGATAATTATTATGCTTTTTTTCTTTCTTTTTTTTTAAAACAAAAAAAAGCCAAATATTTTTTCCAGGACCCTTGATAAATTCCAAGCCTTTTCCAATACTGGAAAATGTTTTCAAAATATTTCCAGGAGTTTCATGACCGTGGGGACCCTGCTCAGAGATGGTCCCGAGATGTTTCCCTATCCGTTCTCCATAGTTAAAAAGCTTCAGGGAGAAAAATAAAATAAAACAGATTCTGACCATCAGCTGTATGTAGGGCCAGCGGCCATTATGGGCCTGGAGGTTGATTAGAGTAGGATCCTATGGGGAGACTGGAGCCCAGGGCGTCCTTGGCTGTTCTCCCCTATTGCTGTTTTTTAATATCTCCAGGAAAAAAAATACATTTACGAAAGTTGGGAAAGAGGACGCATTCCATTTGGTGAAAAACAAATGCTTGCAATTGATTCCGAATCCTGAAAAATCCCAAGCTTGACCCCTCACAAGCAGAATTAAACATTTGTGGAGCACACCAATACTTTCAACAGCTGTCAGGTACTGAAATTAACTTTACAAACACATTGGTGAGATTCTCCAGGTATGTGAATAATATTCCCTAACTGTCAACCGGTGACTGTACTGTACTATACTGTAGCTCAAAAGAAAGTCATACTGTGAGAACTGCCTCAGTCAAGCATCAACCAAATGAACAGCAACATTGAACCTAAAAAAAAACAAAAAAAAAACATTTAATTTAATAATATCCAACCAACTTAATAACTCACCCATCAGGACGAGGAAAGCTACTGCCTGTGGAAACAGCATCGCAGTGTGGCTGTGCAGAGGACTGGACAGACACATGTTTTATGGATGGAGAAAGAGTCATAATGTATATTTAAAAACACAGTTATGTAACAACAGGACTGTGTTTGTACAATAGCAATGCATATTGTGTCCTTTTGAAGCATCATGGCAGTGAAATAATGATTTACCTGGCTGGCTGGGAACCTGATGAATCTGCCAGCTGGTTACTATGCCAGGGTAAATACATGTATCAGTCATGACCCAATTAATCTTTGCTTGTGCATCAAGTGCTTTAATGAAAAGGTCATTAATCCAGATGATTGAATGTGATGTTTGCTGTGTTGCAGAGACAGAGAGCTACTGTATGTGTGCTCTGACACCACAGTGTCATCTAACCTGGAACAGTATACACGACTGACTACATAGTTGAACAGCTATTATTATGTTCCTAGTATGTGAATATATTATAAACTAGTCTACACACTGTGGGGTCTTCAACAGGGGGTCCGCAGGGATACTGCAGGGGGTCCCCGAAATTGTTGGGAAAACAATGTGTTTTGTCTTTAAATATATATAAAAAAAACATGATTCTGTCTCTTTTGAATATTGTACATGACATGAGTAATGTGCACTTGGCAGATTGTTAGTGATAGATAAATAGTATTGACATTGGTTCTCAGTTAATAAGGTATGTTTGTAAATGGCAGTCGTACAGCCACTTGTACTGTACATGCATGTTTAAAATAAAAGCATGAATATATTACTCTATTATTTTAATAGCATTGAATGCACAATAACATGGTATGTTTATACACATGAAACACAATTGCCCTGGCCTGGAAACGTTGAACACTCGTTCTTTCTTTCTTTCTTTCTTTCTTTCTTTCTTTCTTTCTTTCTTTCTTTCTTTCTCTCTCTCTCTCTCTCTCTCTCTCTCTCTCTCTCTCTCTCTCTCTCTCTCTATCTCTCTCTCTCTCTCGTGTTTCTCCCTCCGCATCATCAGCGCCCACACCCTAGGTGGGGTCGGCGATAGGGCCTTTCTGCATGGAGTTTGCATGTTCTCCCCATGTCTCCTAGGGTTGATACCCTCACAAAAACATGCAGTAATCCTGGCCTGCCGGGGCGCTTGATGGAGGGGAAAGGAACTGGTTGGAATAACGTGTTCCTTCCACGCGCTACGTCCATCACGGGGGAAATCCCCCCTGTCAGGTGAAAACAAACAACTTGGACTACTCATGCATTGAAGGAAGAATGAGGTCAGTCCGTTGTCTCCCCAGGCACGGCAGAGGGAGAGCAGAGCCCAGGATTACATAGGCAATTGGCACTGGGTGAAAATGGGTTGCAAAATCGTGGGATAAAAATTATAGAGAAAAAAACAAAAAAACAAAAAAACAACACATATTTCACATAGTTTAAAACCACCTCAGGTGAAACCACGGCAGGTAGAATCTGCATAAGGAAGTGTCAATGTAACCTACATGAGAGGAAGTAATCCAGCATTGGAAGACTAAAAAGACTGCTTAGACCAGGCCAATATATCTTTTATGTGCAATACAAGCCTGTGCTTGTATTGTTTTTATATACAGATTGCTTTGCAGAGCACAGTGTTACTTGAGGACAGGAGGAGATCTGCTTGTTAAAATATTTGTTTGGGTTGGCAATGGAACAGTTGTGAACATGATGATGAGCGATAAGATAATGAAGGGCATGGTAGGGTTTAAGGAATGCAGTCAGGGACGTGCTTGCCATTTGGAAAAGCGGGACAACTCCCGAACGGCCGGTTCATTACCGGCCGGCCATTAGGAAAAAATAAATAATAATATGTCGGCCTTCGTTCCATTTTGGGGGCTGGGCGGCCAGCAAAGCAAAGCCCTGCTTCATCATACAAGGCTGTCGCACAAAAGTAGTGAAAACAGCAGATCTACAAGCACACAACGCCTCGCACCGCGAGGCGTTGTGTGCTGTTGTAGATCGGCTGTATCACACAAATATTTGGCAGGCCCCCTGTAATAACCCTGGATTGGGGTCCCTGACTCCCAGTTGAAGACATATAGGCCTACTAATGACATAGGCCTTATATATGATCAAACAATTCTACTATAGCCAGCAGCTTTGTGTTCTCCCAGAATACTATATGTTGGGTTGTTAGACAGAGCCTAGTACTACAGTGAAACAATAAATTGCCTTGAATTTAAATTTCATACATTTTTAGTCGCTATGTTTTGTAAAGATTTCAATGTATCGCAATTATATCGTATCGCTGGCAGTGTATCAAGGTGCGTATCGTATCGCCTCAGTGGTCGAGATTCGCATCCCTATTTTGGACATACAAGGTTTCCACCCGACGACGACGAAAAATATAAATCATGTAATTGGCCCACTGGCTTGTCACTTGTCATGATCTGAAATGGCAAATCTTTGAGTAGCAGCAGCGCTATAGAGAGAGATCTCTCTCTATAGCGCGCAATGAGGGCCTCTCCAACTCTTTTTCCCGGGCTGAATCAGGGGCCCAGCACGTCCCTGAATGCAGTCCCTGAATCATAACAAGTTTTATGTGGCATCGAGAGAGAGAGAGAGAGAGAGAGAGAGAGAGAGAGAGAGAGAGAGGGGTGGAAAGTTGTCTTTTTTCATGTCATTGTGTTTTTATTGTTGACCTTTATCATCATATCTCTGGTCTCTCTTCCAGTAAGGACTCAATTTAGATCCTTTAGAGCAGGGGTTCCCAAACTGTTTTGGCTCGGGGAACCCCTATAAATATATATATTTTTTTTTTCAACCGAGGCACCCCTACATTATATTCCTAATTTTCACTCCCAGCACCTTATATTCATAGCATATTTTAGCGATTTTGTTGTTGCGAGGAAAACAAAATAATAGCCATTTTGCTTAGAACTGACTGAAAATAACTTTGTACTTCAAGTTTAAAATGATACTAAACATATTTTTAAATGTCCAAATGAATTTCAAATATTATCAAATGATCTCGGGGCACCCCTGGACTGCCGTCGCGGCAGCCCACTTTGAAAACCCCTGCTTTAGAGAACATACTTTATCTGCCTCTGGTCTTACAAGCTATATTTAAAATGTGTCAGATGCATGTCTCTCTTCTCTTTTTGGTGTGACTATGAATCTCTTGAACCCCTAACTGCTCCAGATAAGACTAAACAAATACACACCATTAGTTCTGCTGCCTATATATGGAGATCCTGATATCATTAATACCAGTAAGAGGCCCTAAAGGGCGAGGTTGCACAGGACGGAATTCGTACAGTACGGAATTCGCACAGGACGGAATTCATTTTGCAAGTGTGATTTGAGTTGCGGTTGTTGGACAAAAATATGGATATGCATATGACTGACGTCTGACATCATACTGTAGATGTCTTCTGTTATAGACCACATGAGACTCTCACAATATGTCCATTCCAAGCTATGGGCTTAGTATTGATGACATCAGGGATCTCCATATATGGGCAGGTCGGCTAAAGACATTGAGGCATTTGCAAATGAATTCTGTCTTGACCATATATGGAGCGTCCATTTATGGGCATTTCCATTTGCCAACAACAGACATTGAGGCGTTAAGCTTCCTTGGTCATTGAGTCAACAATGTGATGTCACAACAGGTCAGCTACAGACATTGAGGCATTACCTACCTACCGGTACCTACTACGGTCAAGGTTCTGCCGGGTTTGATAGTAAATGCTCCCTACGGTCGCAATTAAGCCCATATCTTGGAATCGACTTATATGAAACTTTTAAATTAACCTGCTGCTGTGAGCTCTTCAAACTTGTTGCTCTTCAAACTTAGCATGCTAACAATTGTAGTTAAGTGTAGTCCTGCGTCTGAAGCTCAGTCCAACTTATTTTAGGTAGAGCAATGTTAGTTGCAACTTTATTTTGTGTCTCCTCGCCCAGTTGAGCATGACTTGTGTCCGCATGTACACACATAGCTCTGGTCCATAGCGTAAGAGGGACTTTTAATGTGCGACACAAGGTGCAGAAGAAGGCTCTGTAGTCTCACATCTCCACTCATGGGCTGAACCGTTTTCCTTCCTTTTGTTTGTTTTAAGAAAAAAATATTTTCTTTTTAGGAAGGTTGGGGCATTTTTCTCTCTGTCATTAATATTTTACGCTACAGCAGCAGCAGCAGCGCTAAGTTTCACACACACACACACACACACACACACACACACACACACACACACACACACACACACACACAGACACACACACACACACACACACACACACACACACACACACACACACACACACACACACACAGTGTCCATGATCTAACCTATACTTTCCCATAAATGCCATGCAAGTGACGACTTGTTTTGACAACAAATTGTACCTGATGGCTTGAGGCACAAACTATATGAAGGAGTTTCTTTGTGTGTCAAAGCTCCACCCAGACG
>NC_137813.1:62469269-62663653 GCF_963921795.1 Nannobrachium achirus
CAGGGGTGCTGCGAGATAATTTGATAATAGCTGGAATTTATTTGGACACTTAAAAAAATATTTAGTATCATTTTAAACTTGAATTACAAAGTCAGTTTTCAGTCAGTTCTAACCAAAATGGCTATTATCTCAACGTTTTCCTCGCAACATAATCACTAAAATATTGTCACTGTCGGGCAGAAACCTCGTATCTCCAAGTTTCAAATGTGTACGTCTTTTGGTGAAGCAAAGCCCTGCTTCATCATACAAGACTGTTGTACAAAACTAGTGAAAACAGCCAATCTACAAACACACAACGCCTCGCGATGCGAGGCGTTGTGTGCTTGTAGATCAGCTGTTTTCACTAGTTTAGTACATTTTATAGATGATAAATACAAAACGAACGGTTTTGGACATATAAGGTTTCCACCCGAGAACGACGATATGCCATAAATATAAGGTGCTGGGAGTGGAAATTATAATGTAGGGGTGCCTCGGATTAAAACAAATATTCATGGGGTGCCCTGAGACAAAAAGGTTTGGGAACCCCTGTTTACTGTCAATATTCCAGGATGACCTCCCACTTGGGTAATGACGCCCCCTGGCGATCATTCAGAGAAACTACTTCAGCTCCCGTACTAACGTAGGTAGGAAGGGCCTGTCACTCAAACCGGAGTGACCCGCCTCCAGGCTATATAAGCCCCCGGAGGCGGAAGTAACATCCTCTTTTCACTCTCTGCGATATCACATTCAGATAAGTTGAAACTCAGCCTTTGTATTTTATTCTTCGCGCATTAGCCTAAAGCGGTGGCATTGGAGTCGCCCACCGGCGAGTGTAGAATTATACCCGTACTTAAGAATAATTATTCTTGTCCCGTCCTAAACCGACGGTTTTCTTTTCTATAACAAAGAAATGTACCGCTTGTTCAGGCTTCTGCCCGAACCAAGCGTGGCCTAGCTTTAGCCGTTAGCTTGTTAGCTCGTCAGCTTCCTTTGTTAACGTTAGCTACATTGCTTCGCTATGAACCCTCTTGCTTTCTGCCGAGGGAATGTATGTTTGTTCTGCTGTTAGCCTGTTAAGGCCTCTGCCTGAACCAAGCGTGGCCTAGCATTAGCCGTTAGCTCGTTGCTCGACAGCTTCCTTGTTAACGTTAGCTACATGTTTTGCTATGGTCCCTCTTGCTTTTCTGCCGAGGGAATGTATGTTTATGCCTGAACCAAGTTTGGCCTAGCTTTAGCCGTTAGCTCGTTGCTCGACAGCTTCCTTGTTAACGTTAACTACACTGCTTCGCTATGGTACATCGGTTCCACCTGGCTAGGGCAGGCCTCGGAGCCTGCGCTCCACCAGGAGGGCTTAACGCTCTGGATCCTACAGCCCAGGCTGTCCGCCCCAGGCGGCCCGCACCGATAGTCAAGGTGCGGCGCTGCCGTCCGGGGCACCGCTTGTTCAGCAGCGCGCCTTGGTCAAGATGGCGCCAAGCGACGTGAGACACCGCCTGCCGTGCAGCCGACCGCAGCTAGCTCCACTGTCACTGGAGCTGGCGGGTCTGGCGGAGTTACCGCGAGGAAGGTGACTAAGAAGTCTAACAATATCCCTCCGGTGACCTTTCTCCTACGGGCGCGGTGCCTAAAGAGTAGCGTTGTGATGTGACCGTCGGGGACGTCCCCTTCGACGTGAACTTTAACAAAGCAGTCCGATCCTTCAGGCGCGAATCGGACCTGAGCTCCAGTCAGAGCTAGGGTTCGTACTCAGGATACTCTGAGGACGAGAAGGAGGAGGACATGGCGGAGGAGGATGGCTCTCGCCCTGTCTTTACAGTGAAAGGTAAGGCCCCTGCGGCGCCAGCACTTCAACTGCCCCTCCACCCGCCAGTCAAGCGGGTGGAGCGGGTGGAGCGATGGCAGAGGACTTTGGTTTTCTGCAACGGAGATGTTGGATTCACTAAAGCGCTACAATCCTCATGGAAGTTACACAAGCACAATCTTTTCTGGGTTCTGTCAGACCCCAGTATAGAGTGGTGGGCACAACGTTTATTTTCTGTACCCCGCGTCGGGGAAAGGAAAATGAGAATGTCGATGTATATGCCTCCTGTGTCCCAGATAGATCTGTTGAAAGAACAAAGTCTGTTTCTGTCCAACTCTATTGCACTAGCACAGATGACTCCATCTTGCATGACTCCTGTAAAAGTGTTGAAAGTCCTGTCAGGATTTTTTAATCAATCAGGGGTTTTATCAGCAACCAGTATTGTTAATGTCAAACATTTATATGGTTCCTCTTACACGCGAGGGGAATATCCCTCGCGTGAACAATGCAATGAATTTAACGATGAGTCACTAATTCTGTCGGCCTACTATGAGCCCTCGTCACGGGACAAGCATGAAGGCCATAGCGCAGGTATTAAACGTAAAAGTTCCTCCCCTGTCAGGGGAGAATGCTTTAGTTGCGGACATTGTAGAGGTTGATTGTGTTGGGGCAGGGGTCCGTGGTGTCACCCGGTTCCCCTCCCCCCAAACGAGGACGTTTATTTTCCCCGCGTCGGGGAAATAAAAATGAGAATGTCAATGAATATGCCTCTTGTGTCCCAGATAAATCTGTTGAAAGAACAAAGTCTGTTTCTGTCCAACTCTATTGCGCAGATGGCTCCATCTTGCATGCCTCCTGTAAAATTGATGTAGTCCTGTCAGGACTCCTTTGTCAATCACAGGTTGTGTCAGCAACCAGTAATGTTATGTCAAACATTTAGATGGTTCCCCTTACGCGCGAGGAGAATATCCCTCGCGTGGTCAATGCAATGAATTAACAATGAGTCACAAAATTCTGCCGGCCTACTAATGAGCCCTCGTCAAGGGTCAAACATAAAGGCCTTCCCCGCGTCGGGGAAATGAAGAAGAGATGTCCCAGATAAATCTGTTGAAAGAACAAGTCTGTTTCTGTCCAACTCTATTGCACAGACGACTCCATCTTGCATGCCTCCTGTAGTATTGATGAAGTCCTGTCAGGACTCGTTAATCAATCACAGGTTTTTATCAGCAACCAGTAATGTTAATGTCAAACAATTATGTGGTTCCTCATGCGCGCGAGTGGAATATCCCTCGCGTCGACAATATGACTCCTTTATGCATGCCTCCTGTAAGAATGATGGAGTCCCGTCAGGACTCCTTAATCAATCACAGGTTTTTATCAGCAACCAGTAATGTTAACGTCAAACAATTATGTGGTTCCTCATGCGCGCGAGTGGGCTTTCCCTCGCGTGAGCGATGCTATGAATTTAACTTTGAGTCAGAAATTATGTCGGCCTACTATGAGCCCGGGTCAAGGGACAAGCATAAAGGCCTTAGAGCAGGTATTAAACGTAAAAGTTCCTCTCCTGTCAGGGGAGAATGCTTTAGTTGTGGGCGAGTCTGTTTATCAGTCGAATCGCTTGGTTCTTCCTGTCTCTCTCTATCGAGCGAAGTGCGAACGCTTCCGGTGACACCGGATACGGATTCGCTCGCTCCCCGCTTCCGGTCCCGCCGCAAAATAGCTCCGCTAGTCAAGCGGTACAACCAGAAGGTGTTTCCGCCATGCGGCCTATTGAACCCTTGCGCTCCGCATCCGGTCGTTCCGGATACGGATACGCAGGTCTCCCGCTTCCGGTCCAGTCGCCAAATAGCTCCGCCGTCACGGAAGCACAGTGGTGGGGTTTCTCTCTCTCAAAACACGCTAGCACGCTGCGCGTGCCAGTGGAGGTTATGCGTAAAAGTTCCTCTCCTGTCAGGGGAGAAGGCTTTAGTTGTGGGCGAGTCTGTTTATCAGTCGAATCGCTTTGCTCCTCCTGTTGCTCTATCGAGCGAAAACCGAACGCTTCCGGTTTCACCGGATACGGATTCGCTAGCTCCCCGCTTCCGGTCCGGCCGCAAAAAGCTCCGCTAGTCAAGCGGTACAATCAGAAGGTGTTCCCGCCTTGCGGCCTATTGAACCCCTGCGCTCCGCATCCGGGTGTTCCGGATACGGATACGCAGGTTCCCCACTTCCGGTCCGGCCGCCAAAAAGCTCCGCCGTCACGGAAGCACAGTGGTGGGGTTTCTCTCGCTCAAAACACGCTAGCACGCTGCGCGCGCCAGTGGAAGTTATGCAACCCGAGCCATTGGGTATTTCGAACGATAACCAGGGGTTACAGGTTACAGTTCGCAGACATACCCCCGCTCTCGAGCAGGGTTATTCATACCAGGGCGCGTGGTTTAAAAGCAAATCTTTTGAGAGAAGAGATCAGCTCCTTGCTAAGCGAGGGTGCTATAGTGGAGCTGGACAGGACCCAATCCCGCATGGGATTTTGGAGCCGTTATTTCCTGGTGCCCAAAAAAGGGGGGGGGGCTACGTCCCATCCTGGACCTAAAGGCACTAAACGTGTACCTGAAGAAATACGTTTTCAGGATGCTAACTGTACCCACCATGTTACGGTCGGTCAGGCAAGGGGATTTCCACTGTTCAGTGGATCTGAAGGATGCTTATCAGCACGTCCAGATTTATCCCCCACACAGGAAATTCCTACGGTTCGCCTTCGAGGGTCGCCTGTACGAGTATACAGTACTCCCTTTCGGTCTGTCACTGAGCCCGAGGGTTTTCGTGAAAGTGACCGAAGCAGCCATCGCCCCGCTGAGACAGCAGGGCGTCAGGTTGGCGACGTACATCGACGTTTGGATGATTTCAGCGAGCTCCGCCCACGAAGTGGCGCGTCACACACAAGTGGTTTTGGCTCACCTGAAGGCCTTAGGTTTCATAGTCAACCACGGCAAGAGCATGCTGACTCCAGCAAGTCGTCTTACATTCATTGGGGTCCTTCTGGACTCATCCGACATGTCGGCCCGTCTCTCAGAGAAGAGGGTGGACAGGTTTCGGGAATGTCTCGACTCCTTTTCAAGTGGGCCAGGAGGTCACTTACAGGAGTTGCATGGTACTGACGGGAATGATGGCTTCCGCAGTACATCTGTTGCGTTTGGGCAGGTTTCATATGAGACCTTTTCAAAGATGGATGTTATCCCTCGGGATCCCGCCCTCCTTGAAGTACAAGAAGGTTACGGTTTCCCCTTCCTGCGCGATCGCCCTGTCTCCGTGGCTGGTGGAGGGGTTCCTCACCAGCGGAGTCTCGATTGGCGAGGTGGTTTCCCGCAAGTCGATCACGACAGACGCCAGTCTTAGTGGATGGGGAGCCACTTTCGAGGGGCGCACAGCGCAGGGGCTTTGGCCTCTGGAGATGAGGGGTCGTCACATCAACTATTTGGAGTTGATGGCTATACTCCTGGCGCTCAAGCATTTCGAGCCTTGGATTTTGCATTGTCACGTCCTGGTCAGGACAGACAATACGACGGCCATGTTTTATGTCAACAAACAGGGGGGCCTGTCGTCGTTGCCACTGGACCGTCTGGCTCGAGAATTGACGGTTTGGTGCTTGTCGCGCCTCAAGTCGATCAGGGCCTTACACGTCCCAGGTCTCCTCAACAGCGGAGCAGATCTCCTGTCCAGGGGAGGTCCTCGCTACGAGGACTGGTCTCTCCACCCCAGGGTGGCGAGCCAGATTTTTCGCAAGTTCGGTCAGCCAGTGGCGGACCTGTTTGCGTCAGCGGAGAATACGAAGTGTCCGTTGTTCTTCGCGGTGAAGGGCAGTCCTCCCTTGGGGTTGGACGCCTTAGCGCACACGTGGCCGAGAGGTCTACTGTACGCGTTTCCCCCCTTCGACTTAATCCGACCCACTCTGGAGAGAGTCAGGAGGTTCGGTCTGGAGATGCTCCTGGTGGCTCCCTACAAGGGCACGTGGAGATCGGCGATCGCCCCTCTCCTTTGCGAACCGGGTTGGCAGCTGCCTCAGTGCAGGGACCTGTTGAGTCAGGCCAGGGGGGAGATCTTCCACCAAGACCTGCAGGTCCTAGACCTGTGGGTTTGGCACGTGAAAGGTTAAACCTGCTGGCAGCCGGTTTTTCTTCTGAAGTGGTTGCTACCATTCAGAGTGCTAAGGCGCCCTCTACGAGGGCGTCTTATGATGGAAGGTGGAATGCCTTTGAGGACTGGTGTGAGTCGCGTGTTCCACCTGTGGTGGCTCATGTGGCGTCAGCCCAGGAAATTCTGGAATTTATGCAGAACCGCTTGAAAAGTGGTCTGGCATTTTCTACCCTTAGGGGGTATTTGGCGGCTATTAATGCCTGTCACCTGGGGGTGGCGGGCAAGGCACCTTCTAAAGTCCCGGAGGTCATCAAGTTCATGCAAGGAGTTGAACGTTTGAGGCCGGTGACTAGGTCTTTGTTCCCAGTTTGGGATCTGCAGGTGGTTCTAGGGGGCCTATGTCGGGCTCCCTTTGAGCCGCTTGTAGGGATGCCTTTGAAACTTTTGAGTTTCAAGACGGCTCTTTTGCTGGCTTTGGCCACGGCTAAAAGAGTTGGTGACCTGCAAGCTCTCTCGGTGTCTGCGGAGTGCATGCAGTTTATGAACAATGATCTCAAGGTGTTGCTCAAGCCTCATCTTAAGTTTGTTCCTAAGAACATGGTGGTTCCTAAGGAGCCTGTTGTTCTTCTGGCTTTTCATCCTCCTCCGTTTGTCTCGGTGGAGGATGAACGGCTGAATTGCCTTTGTCCTGTCAGGGCATTGAAGGCCTACTGTGACAGGACTGCTGGTTCTAGAGCTTCTTCTCAGCTCTTCGTGGAAATGGGCAATGTTCTTGTCAGAAAGCCGGTGTCTAGACCCACTCTTTCGAGGTGGATTGTGGATGCTATTAGGCTGGCTTACTCTAGTGCGGGTGTGGAAGTGCCGGCGGCACTTAAAGCCCATAGCACTAGAGGTGTGGCTACTTCGTGGGCACTGGCAAAGGGAGTCTCCGTTCAGGAGATTTGTGTTTCGGCGAATTGGTCTTCGCCTTCTACCTTTGCAGCCTACTATCACCTGGATATCGAATCCTCTTCGCTAGCGCATTCGGTTCTGGGTGCAGTTGCCTCCTCTACGTCATAGAGGAGTCGGATCTTCCCCTCCCACAGGTGGGCATGTAGCCACCTGGGGTATTTTGGGGGGACCCTGTGTTTTCCTTATATAGTGTGTCTTACTTATAAGGCGGACTTGTCCTTTTCATTCAGTTGAATGAGGCGGACTTCGGTCTGTCAGGGTCTCTCCTTATTTTCTCATGCCTTCACACCCAGGTCCGGTGGGCCTGGGACCTTCTGGGTGATGGGTCACGCCCGTTTGGGCTGTGCTCACCCGTATGAGGGGTGTGTGGGGGTATGAGAGTAGGTTGTGGCTTAGAGGGGAGTTTAAGAATCCCAAGTGGGAGGTCATCCTGGAATATTGACAGTAAACGGTAGGTTCCGTACGGAACCATTGTTTACTTAGATATGGAAGGATGACCTCCCACGTAATGCCCCTCTGTTTCACTGAATGTGGCAGAGAGTGGTATTAAGAGGATGTTACTTCCGCCTCCGGGGGCTTATATAGCCTGGAGGCGGGTCACTCCGGTTTGAGTGACAGGCCCTTCCTACCTACGTTAGTACGGGAGCTGAAGTAGTTTCTCTGAATGATCGCCAGGGGGCGTCATTACCCAAGTGGGAGGTCATCCTTCCATATCTAAGTAAACAATGGTTCCGTACGGAACCTACCGGTCTGAGGCATCCGTAGGCACCCTGACCCAGTGGCTCACAAAACTATAGAGAGCATTTTAAGATGGACCCGGGCAACACAGATCTGTGATTTTTTAGATCTGCTGCTGTTTTGAGATATTACATTCATTCATCTTCAATCGCTGAGATATTACATAATGACATCTAGCAGCTATGTAGCAGCCTAGAATAAGAGACGATGACAATTACATTGCATGTTTTCACCTCGATGATAATTGAATCCATGATCACACATGCACACTTTGATTCCATGGTATAGTTTGATGCACTTTGATGAGCGCTCTCCTCTCTCCTGTTCACTGGAATGACAGCATAAGCAGCTAAACATTGCTCCCATGTATATTGCCCTGCTGTAATCTGCACTTCACAGACCGGAAAACAATCCCAAAATAGTTTGGGGGGACCATTCTGACCCGTCTGTTTCTGTTGCTCAGTGGCCTTGTGGTTTAGAGTGTCCAACCTGAGACTGGAAGGTTGTGGTTCGATCCCCTCCCGCGGGTCATACCAAAGACTGGGACCCAGGTAGGTGGTGCCTCCCTGCTTGGCACTCAGCATCAAGGGTTGGATTGGGGGTCCCTGCAACATACTGTCCAGGGAGTGGACTTGTACATCAAGCTGCCCTTTGGGCCTCATGGCTCAGCAAGGCTTACTTACTATACTGTTTCTGTGGATCCCCCCCTTTTTGAGCGGTGGTCACACCGTCTCCTATACGTGGCCGTGTGTGTGGGTATGCGTCCGGCCGTCCGGCCGTCCGTGTCTGTATGTAGCCTGTCAGTACCTTTTCTGACCACACATGTTAAGGGAGGGGCGCTGTTGTTCACACACACACACACACACACACACACACACACACACACACACACACACACACACACACACACACACACACACACACACTCATGGATGGATGGATGGATGATGGATATATATATATTTGTTTTGCTGTTGCGCAGCCTCCACGACCACCGCTCAGTTCACACGGGTGTGATTTTTCATTCATAGCAGAAAAAAGCAGTCTAGGCAGATGTTGGTACTGTAGGCTGTTGTTATCATGTAAAAGGTGGTTGGTGCAGGACTAATTTACACAAATAAACAAGGACTCTTAGTCTCAACTATAAAGGAGGCAGCAACACACTATAGCGTTGCCACGATGTGTTCAGTACTCTCTCCCTGAGGTGGCAAAGCCTCTTCTGTAGAATACATGATGTGATTTGTTTACTAATGTCAAATAAATGAACATGTAGGCCTATTAATATTAATCAATTGATTAATATTAAGTATAAATATAGTGCCCATGTGAAGAAGAACAACTCATTATATTACACTATATTTTTTAACCCATTAAGACCAGAGGCTGATTCTAAAAATGCCTTCTAAATAAGTAGTTCTCACTTGTCAAATTTTCAAAAGAAAAATCAAAAATAGCAGGTGTACAAACTGTGAGTTTGTACTTTCCCGGTTTTAATGGTACACTTACTGCTCAAATAAATTAATTGAACAAAATGTTCCCTTCATTCTTTGAGCAGGGGGGGCACGGTGGCACAGTGGGTGGCACTGTAGCCTCACAGCTAGAAGGTCCTGGGTTTGATTTCTGCCGGGGGACGCTGTGGGCACTGGGGGGCGTGTACACGTGTTCTCTCCTCCACATCATCAGTGCCTACACCCTAGGTGCGGTTGGCGAAAGGGCCTTTCTGTGTGGAGTTTGCATGTTCTCCCTGTGTCTCCTAGGGTTGATACCCTCACAAAAACATGTCGTAATCCTGGTTTCTATACACCTCCCCCTGGCCAGTCAGGGCTCCCCAGGCGAGGCAGAGGGAGAGCAGAAACCAGGATTATTTAAAAGAAATCACACCTTGTTGTGAACTGAGTGGTGGTCAAATAAAAAGAGTCAAATAAAAAGAGTCAAATACATGGATTGCAAGGTTGCTCATGCTCAACAGTGGCGGGAGACAGACGGCCGGCCGGACGGACGCATTGTGATCTTAAATCCAACTATTTCCAACTATTATTTGTTTATTATTATTTTGACCTGCTTTAAGAAACTCGGCTAATGATGGACGGGGTGGACGCATTGTGAGCTTGTAGATTAGAGCTGGGATCGGGCCAATTTTTTCTGTCCGTTCTGAACCCGTGTGGGCCGTGTCCGACAGTTTTTTGTCCGACCCGAATCGACGTCCGAGCATTAATCATTAAAATGCGTCCGACCCGCGCCGAGGCCCGAACCTTATGTTTCCAACGCTTTTTCCCCTCCTTTCTTTTTCTTTGAGGAAGCCACTGATTTACACTCACAAGCAAACTTGTTCTAATGTGCAGTGCATGGCATGCAGCGTGCCTGCTTGTTACCCTTAATGTGAATATTAAGCCACAATGTGGCTTGTGAAAGTATTTAAATAGTAGGCTATGTTAGATTATTAAATAATACAAATAATAACGTGCGCTGCGCTGCAAGTTTCTGCGCCTGGAAAATAGCAGATCTACAAGCTCACAACGCGTCGCGGATGCGAGGCGTTGTGAGCTTGTAGATCAGCCACATTTTGTCACGGAACACGCCGTGATGAAGAAGTATAAACCAGGATTTACTTGGGTGATGTGTGTTGAACGGACGGACGGACGGAGGTGCAGTGCAGAGTGCACACAACAGCGCCGAAAAATAATAAAAATCCAATGCGAGGTAAAGTAGTGGGAACACAAGCAGGGAGCTCCATTCAGCGGCACGCCACTTCCAATCAGAGTTGTCTCCGGCTGCAACATTAGCGCGAGCAGCCCCACACACACACACACACACACACGCACACACACACACACACACACACACACACACACACACACACACACACACACACACACACACACACACACACACAGGAGTTGCACGCTGCGTGCATCATCAGAGAGAGTGAAAAAACGTTGTGCGTGCTGTTGCAGCCACCCAGTCGCGGACATTTGTGTGTGTGTGTGTGTGTGTGTGTGTGTGTGTGTGTGTGTGTGTGTGTGTGTGTGCGTGTGTCTGCGCGCGCGCGCGCCCTCCTTGCTACGTGTGTGTCTACAGTGTGTGTGTGTGTGTGTGTGTGTGTGAGAGAGAGAGAGAGAGAGAGAGAGGGTGTTGAGTCTGCCTGCTCAATAGCGCCCCTCCTTTAACGTGTGTGTGTGTTTGTGGTCTGTGTGTGTGGTCAGGAGAGGTATGGCTGGCGACAGACATACACGGCGACAGACATACACGGCCAGTAACATCGTGAAAGCGAATTACAGGAGTGGTGTGACCACCACTCAAAAAAAAAAAAAATCTTTGAGCAGTACTACAATACTATACTCAAATAAATTAAGGGAACATTTTGTTCCCTTAATTACTTTGATGACTCCAGGCTACATCACTCAGGATACGTCCCAGGTGCATCCATGCCATGTTTTCTTTTCTTCGTTTTATTATAGTGAAATTATAATAATTTTGTCAAATGTTTGTCTTGATATGAGCCACGGACGTTGGGCAGGCAGGTCCCCCCCCCCCCCCCCCCCCCCCCCCCCCCCCCCCCAAGCACGTGAAGGAAGTAAAATCTCTGCCATGTGCGTGTGTTTTTGTCCCTTTAGCAGGAACAGAACATTAAGGGCACACTAGACAAGGAACTTGCAAATACACGTTCAGGACAACCACAAATCATCTGAGCAGAGGTTTCCAGCTAAAGAAAGTGAACTGAGAAGAGGAGAAAATGGAACGTGGTCGTCCTCAGATGAGCCCTCAGTTGTTCCAGTCATCCTGGTTCTCCATACAACCTGCCAGCTCCTTGGTGCTTTGCACGCCATGCGTCTGTCTTGACCCATCTATGTATGTTTGTGGGACGTCCTGGTGACCTGTGCACCAATATTAACTGGCTGGACGAACAGGGGATGATAATGTGTTGGTAGAAACATCCTTGAACAAGACAGTGCAGGTCCGTGACTTGCATGGCTGTCAATGCCGTGTGAAAGAGTCAATGTGAGGCCTACAGTACATTGTAAAGCACTTTGAATGGTCAAAATGCATTCTGAGAAACACTGCTGTTGTCTTTATTGCGACCAAAGGTCGCATTATACCCTGAAAAACCTTGTAGTTTGTCTGACTGTCTGTACAGGAAGTGATGTCAGTGTGATGTCAGTGAGTCACAGTGATGTGGTACAGCATGACTCATATGGGCATAAAAAGGATGTCATGTGACATCACTTCCTGTACTGACAGTCAGACAAGCTACGAGATTTCTCAGGGTATAAAAGTCAATATATGGTGATTCCCAGAAAGAGAAAAAAACCTTTTATGTCCATACATGGAGATTTCTGATGTCATAAATTCCAGGTCGAAAATGAGAATGTTAGGGTACCATATATGGCCCATATATGGAGATCCACAGGAATCAAACCAAGGCCCTAACTCACCAAGGCCCTGCTTGGCATTACTAATTAACATACGTTTTTTTTATGCCCATCTCCATGCATGTATATGGATACATATTATTATTAATAAAGGATAAAATAAAATAAAAAGTCCATATATAGTCATTCCCAGAAAAAGAAAAAAACCTTTTACTTTGTTGACATTTGTCCCTCAGGGCTCTATTCTTGGTCCTTGCCTTTGTCCTGATAATTAATCACTGTAAGTGTGTGTGTCCATATGCACATATTGCATACAACGTAGACAAATGTACAATTGCATTAATTTAATAGTGTTCAAGTATCTGTGTGTGTGTGTGTGTGTGTGTGTGTGTGTGTGTGTGTGTGCGTGCGTGCGTGCGTGCGTGCGTGCGTGCGTGCGTGCGTGCGTGTGTGCGCGCGCGGGTGCGCGTGTGTACATGCACATGCGTAGCTATCATTGAGGAGTCCAAATCTAAAACTAAATCTGCTCGTCACTGCAATTAAATCCTCAATTGTCACTGCAGGGTTATTTGCATTGACAACATGAGAATGGGAATTGAGAACGATGAGATACAGTTGAGATACAGCATGTGTGAAATGCATCAGACTATTATTATGATACTTTTCCTCTTTTACTGAACTCAACTGTACTGTATTTTTGTTCCTAATATAGATAACCACGTTGGATGAATCCTTTTATGACAAAGTACAGTTGTATGATGGTTAGCAGAGGTCAGTATGTTAAATATTAAATTAGTTTTATTAAGCCACAATGGGTTGGTGTCGGTGAGGTAGACTATGAACCCTGCAGTCACTTGAATCACTGTCAATAAAATGATAACACCATAATAAAATATTAAAACAGCTTACTTGGAGGTATCGTGGTTATAAATATATCACATTGCCCTTTCAAAATGTTGCTTGACAAAAAAAGTATGTGTTTTTACTAATTTGTTTGTATGGATAGTATTCAGTACACTATGTCAAATTCTTCCATGGGGAATTGAAATGAAAAGGAAGAACATTTACATTGTGTGTGTGTGTGTGTGTGTGTGTGTGTGTGTGTGTGTGTGTGTGTGTGTGTGTGTGTGTGTGTGTGTGTGTGTGTGTGTGTGTGTGTGTGTGTGTGTGTGCATTTGTGCGTGTGTGTGTGTGTGTGTGTGTGTGTGTGTGTGTGTGTGTGTGTGTGTGTGTGTGTGTGTGTGTGTGTGTGTGTGTGTGTGTGTTTGTTTGTGTGTTTTACAAGTCAACCAAACTAGAAAATAATAATAGACAGGTCTGTCTCCTCATAGTAGATTAATGACAGTTTGTTCCCATGTTAATTTCTCAGTGGAGCTGCTTGAAAACATCAGCATAGTCAAATCACTTGCTGGATGGAGCATCCAGGTCATGTTTTTACCTTAAACTTTTGATTTAAGGACACAAAAAAATGTGTTTGACTTCATATCCATTTACATACAATTATTATAAAATGTACGATTTGACCACATATTGTGGGCATGTCATAAAAGTAAAGTTAAATATGCGAAATATACGATAACAGGCCCATAATAATTCTGCTTTACAAAAAAAGTGTATGATACTGAAACTGTATCTATGAATATGAGAAAGTTGAATCTGAAACATAATTTTGTACAATATGTAGTGGGGGTCCCTGCTGTGTATCTCTCTCAGCTAAAAGCTAACAATGCAACATATTGTGATCTTGAAGATCAGCTATTTTCGGTTAATGTTCCCCTCAGAAAAGGAATGCTCAGGTTCAAGTTGTAAGAAATAGATTTGCACACAGTAGCTCCATTCAAAGGTTTTATAGACATCCTCCTGAGTGACGTTTGGAGGAGAAAGCTCTTCTTCAGACTCCAAAGTCAAAGTGCAGTAAGAAGACAACAAATATACTGATGAATTGGACTTTGAAGTGTTTCTACTGTCAGTCAGTGGTTCCCAAAGCTTTTAGATCAAGCCCCAAAAGAGAAATGAGACATTATGAATAGCAGATCTACAAGCTTATAGATCTGCTATTTTCTGTATTTATTTATTTATGGAAATTATTCGATTTATTTTATTTTATTCATTAAATATTTGTTAGAATTGAATGCAATTTAGTTTTTAATAGATTGTTTAGTTTTTTCAACTCCTAAATCATTTGAAATAATATTATATATTATTTATAAACAAAAGGTTATATTTACTCGCGACTCCCAAATAATTGGTCCACGACCCAGACATGGATCCCGACCCACTGTTTGGGAACCAGTGCTGTAAGTGATACTGCACTGGTTCCCAAACAGTGGGTTGGGACCCATGTCTGGGTCATTATGAACGATGATTTGACCTTTGCTTTGAGACAAATAAATAGACTAGTTACTGCACTTTTATATCTATTTCTTCCCCTTTGATCTGATTCAAGTTGTTAAACTGACATAACTCAATTCAAGGATTAGCTTTTTACATCCTTTAATATCAATGTAAATCTCCTTCCTTTTCATTTCAATTCCCCATGGAAGAATTTGACATAGTGTCAACTGAATACTATCCATACAAACAAATTAGTAAAAACACATACTTTTTTTGTCAAGCGACATTTCGAAAGGGCAATGTGATATATTTATAACCACGATACCTCCAAGTAAGCTGTTTTAATATTTTATTATGGTGTTATCATTTTATTGACAGTGATTCAAGTGACTGCAGGGTTCATAGTCTACCTCACCGACACCAGCCCATTGTGGCTTAATAAAACTAATTTAATATTTAACATACTGACCTCTGCTAACCATCATATAACTGTACTTTGTCATAAAAGGATTCATCCAACGTGGTTATCTATATTAGGAACATATATAAAAAATACAGTACAGTTCAGTAAAAGAGGAAAAGTATCATAATAATAGTCTGATGCATTTCACACATGCTGTATCTCAACTGTATCTCATCGTTCTCAATTCTCATTCTCATGTTGTCAATGCAAATAACCTAGCTGTGACAATTGAGGATTTAATTGCAGTCAAGAGCAGATTTAGATTTAGATTTGGACTCCTCAATGATAGCTATGCATGTGCATGTGCACACGCACACACACACGCACGCACGCACGCACGCACGCAGACACACACACACACACACACACACACACACACACACACACACACACACACACACACACACACACACACACACACACACACACACACACTAACCTGGGCTAACCTACGTTCCCAAAAATGCCATGCATGTGATGAAGACGTCACATGCTAGTTTGACAACCTGGCACAGACTATATGAAGGAGTTTCCTTGTGTGTCAAAGCTCCACCCAGACTTTGCCAGATCATACAGTATAAGACCATAAGATTCACGTTCAGATAAAACACAACTTCCAGTGAGGAGGACAGACTGTCTTTCCACAGCTACAGGAGGGAATACTGACCCAGACCACTGGAACCTGCTGCTGACTCTGTCAGCTGAATGGACTTTAACAAGAACCACCATTCAAAGTGAAAGTAAACTTCAGGGAACATTCTAGAGGAGGGAGTGTTACCACCACTGGCACTGGCTGATATCCTGGCTTGAGCAGCGTATTTGAAGCTACACACTGAGACCAAATGGCTTCCAACGCATCTCGCCCAGAAGAGGATTATTCATGTCCTGTGTGTTGTGACATCTTTATAGATCCTGTTGTTCTGTCCTGTAGCCACAGCTTCTGTAAAGCCTGTCTGCAGGAATGGTGGAGAGAGAAGGTAATAAAAGAATGTCCAGTTTGTAAGGAGAAACATTCAGTGGATCCACCCAGAAACCTGGCTCTGAAGAACCTGTGTGAGGCCTTCATACAGGAGAGACATCAGAGAGCTTCAACAGGGTCTGGGGTTCTCTGCAGTCTGCATGATGATGAGAAATTCAAATTGTTCTGTCTGGAATGTCAACAGCCGGCGTGTTTTGTGTGTCGAGATTCTAAAAAACACATCAACCACAGATTCAGACCCATCGATGAAGCTGCACCGGAACACAAGGAGAAAGTCCAGAAATTACTGAAACCTTTACAGGAGAAACTCGAGGTCTTTAATAAAGTTAAAACAAATTATGATCAAACAGCAGAACACATTAAGGTCCGGGCCCGGCACACAGAGATGCAGATGAAGGATCAGTATAAGAAGATGCATCAGTTTCTACAAGAGGAAGAGGAGGCCAGGATCACTGCACTGAGGGAGGAAGAGCAGCAGAAGACTCAGATGATGAAGGGCAAGATTGAGGGTCTGAACAGAGACATATCAACCCTTTCAGACACAATCCGAGCCATAGAGGAGGATCTGAGAGCTGAACACATCTCATTCCTGCAGAACTACAAGACCACAGTGAAAAGAGTCCAGTTCACACTGCAGGACCCACAGTCGGTCTCAGGAGCACTGATAGACGGGACCAAACACCTGAAGAACCTGACCTTCAGAGTCTGGGACAAGATGAAGGACATTGTCTCCTACACTCCTGTCATTCTGGACCCCAACACTGCCTATCCAAACCTCATCCTGTCTGATGATCTGACCAGTGTGAGATATGGAGATGAACAACAGCTTCGTGACAACCCAGAGAGGTTTGACTTCTGGCCCCGTGTCCTGGGTTCTGAGGGCTTTAACTCTGGGACTCACAGCTGGGATGTTGAGGTTGGAGACAGTTCAAACTGGGAACTAGGTGTGTCAGCAGAGTCTTTTCAGAGGAAGAGTACGGGAGGGGGTCAACACTGGAGCATATGTTTATATGAAGGTAAATACAAAGCACGTTCCTCAACAGGGTCAGTCACTGTCCTCTCAGTGAAGCAGAACCCCAAGAAGATCAGAGTCCAGCTGGACTGGAACAAAGGAAAGCTGTCCTTCTCTGATCCTGATACTAACACACACATACACACCTTCACACACATGTTCACTGATACACTCTTTCCATACATTGAAACTTGTTGTCGTACTGTCCCTCTGGAGATGTTACCATGGAAGATCAGTGTAACTCTGGAACCACGTAGTTAGACATGATGATGATGATGATGATGATGATGATGATGATGATGATGATGATGATGTATTAATAGTGCCAACAATAATGGTAATTAATATTAGGGGATTCATAGAAATGTAATTGTCTCAGTAGCAGAGCAGGAATTTCATGGAGGCCATGAAGGCCATGGCCGCTGTTGCTCCTCAGTTTGGCCTTGTGCCCCTCAAACCAATGTCATGACCTGAGGCCACAGTGGCCTTAATGCCCCAGCTGACTGTACCACTTTCTCCTCTGTCTCTTTCTTGTCATGTAGACACCAGTGTTTTTTTTTTTTTTTTTGAGATTCTGAAATCTTAACTCCCCATATTTAAACCAATCCAGTGACTTTGATTGGTGCAAGGCTGGGCATAGAATAGATGGTAAATACCATCATTTTATCCATTTCACTGCAGATTAGGTTATCATCCCTAACCCTTAAATTCAACGATATTCTTTCAATTGACTAAATTTGATAGCCTTCCTGCCCAGGCATTTGGCCTTTGTGCCCTCAAAAAATGGACAACACCAAAGGCCAAGTGGCCTTGCCCCTAAATTGACGAAATTCAAGGCCTGCTCAGTAGTAAACATTGAGATACTTACAGTAACTATAAAATCTATCAGACTATTATTTTGAATCTTTTACTCTTGAACTTAACTGTAGTCTAATGTACTTTTTACCAATACTGTATAGAATCATCACATTGGAACAATCTCTTTGACATTATGACATGTTATATAATATGATGGTTAGCAGAGGTCAGTACAGTATATTATAGTTTTATGAAACCACAACGGCTGAGATAGGCTATGAACCCTGCAGTCACTTGAATCACTGTCATTAAAATGATAACACCATAATAAAATATTATAACAGCTTAAAGTAATTGGTGGTTCGTAATACTGTATGTCACGTTGCTCTTTTGAAATGTTGCTTGACTAAACAATTATTTGTTTTTAACTAAATTGTTTATAGTATTCAGTTTACACTCTCATTTCTTCCATGGGTAATCTGAGAAATGCATTCACATGAAACAGGAAAACATTTTACATTGATATAATGAAGGATACAAAAATCTAATCCTTGAATTGACTGATGTCAGTTTAACAACTTGAATCAGGACACATCCTCACAGATCCTTTAAAGGCAGGTGCTGAATCCAAAAGCACACAAAAAGGCAAGAAAGAGTGCAGTAAAGTGCAGTAACTATTGTAGGTTATTTATTTGTCTCAAAGCAAAGGTCAAATCATCGTTCATGATTTTGGGGATAAAGATTTACCTCAAGAACAGATTAGTGCAGTATCACTTACAGCACTGGTTCCCAAACAGTGGGTCGGGACCCATGTTTGGGTCATGGACCAGTTTATGGTTGCGAGTAAATATAAACTTTTACTTATTTATTCCTATATGAAGTAGTGAAAATAGCAGATCTATAAGCTCACAACGTGGCATGGCGTGAAGCGACATGTTGTGAGCTTGTAGATCTGCTATTCGTAACGTTTAATTTCTCTTTTGGGCCTTGAGCCAAGAACTTTGGGAACCACTGACTGACAGTAGAAACACTTCAAAGCCCAATTCATCAGTATAATTGTTGTCTTCTTACTGCACTTTGACTTTGGAGTCTGAAGAAGAGCTTTCTCCTCCAAACGTCTCTCAGGAGGATGTCTATAATACCTTTGAATGGAGCTACTGTGTGCAAATCTATTTCTTACAACTTGAACCTGAGCATTCCTTTTCTGAGGGGAACATTAACAGAAAATAGCAGATCTACAAGCTCACAACATGTTGCATTGTGAGCTTTTAGCTGAAAGAGATTAGAGATACACAGCAGGGACCCCCACTAAATATTGTATAACATTGTGCTGCAGATTAAACTTTTTCATATTCATAAATACAGTTTCAGTAGCTTCATACAATTGTTTGTAATGCAGCATTATTATAGTGTTTTGTAAATATGTTTTTGTTTGTTTCTATTTACCCACTTTCCTTATTAATATCTTGGGTTTGTGTTAATGTTTTTTTTTACATTTAACACCAAAAATAGCCTCTCTACAAGCTCAGAGGCCTGTTATCCCTGTTTTTTAAATGTTATAATAATTGTATCTAAATGGATGTGAAGTCAAACACATTGTTTTCGTTTCCTTAGGAAGTGATTTGACTATGCTGATTTTTTAAAGGCAGCAGCTCTGCTGAGAAAAGAACATGAGAACAAGGGGAACAAACTGTCGTTAATCTACTGGAGACAGACCTATCTATTATTATATTCTAGTTTGGTTGACTCAGTTCTGGTCAAACACACACACACACACACACACACGCACACAGATACTTGAACACTATTAAATGAATGAATGTATTCTACATTTGTCCACGTGTCTAGAGACCAGGGCAGGAATTTCATGGCCAAGGCCATTGTTGCCCCTCAGTTTGGCCTTGTGTCCCTCAAATAAATGTCATGCTCTTAGGCTTTTGTTGAGATTCTGAATTCTGAATTCGTAATTCCGTCTTTAGCATGGATAAGTAAATACCATTATGTATTCATTTTGCTGCAGATAGTCTATATATTAAATGTAAAATCATCCTTAACCCTTATATTCAATCAATTCTTTCAATGGACTCAAATCGTGTTGACTAAATGTGGTTTAAGTGGTAAAAACAAGTATAAAATGTTTTCAAATATTCCCAGTCCTCAGCCTCACCCTGTGTGCTGTTGGCTCCCTCTAGTGTCAGTGAAGGTGTAGTGTTGTTCAATCAGTGGAGGTTATACATGCAGCTCATACAACCTCTGTTCTACACAGCTACTGTAGGTCCCTTCCACACCATGTCATAAACAACATGTCTATCACTAGTTGATTTAAACTACTACAACATGTACATCATAAATACTATATACCCATATATAGTTATATCTTTTATCTTTATTTTAAGAGAGGGAGTTAGCTTTGTGGACAACTTGGTGCTTTCTTTGATTTTATTTTGTAAAACAAAACATATATGTCAACTCAATATTCTCAACAAAAGTGAAAACATCCAAAACACTGAGGAGACTCCATGCTCACTACTTATCAGAGTAGTTCAGTTCCTACATACAGTGGTTTCTGAACGGCAGACATAACAAACACAACCATTAGTTGTGTTGCTGCCTTCACCCAGTGCTTTGAAAAGCTCCTGATACCTCCTGCTCCAATATGAAGGACCACACTACAATATGTGCAATGCTTCTGCTTGGGAATTGTTTCCTTCCATGCTTTGAATGTGATGGTGTGGCTGTAGGTGAGACTACAACACTGCTAATGTTTAGGAGGCCTGTCAGCTGTGATGAGAGTCTCCACTTTATGTGCACTAATATGGAGACATAAACTGCAATCTGAGAGCTCTGGCACTTTTAACAAGAGAGTCACTGGTTATGATTACATGAACACCAACATCTCAGAACAACAGTGGGATAAATGTACCTGGAATATTCTGACAATGTTCACAATGGTGTTTGGCAGCACTTCTAATGTACTGACAACCCTGATTTACTAGAAAAAGTGGGCAGATACAAATAGAGATTTTAGAAAGCAGGATATTAACCACTTTTTGCCCTGGTGTCACTAGCAAAAATTCAAGAGTTGAAATTTCAGGGTTAAACATTTCAGAGTTGATTTTAACTCCCAAAGTGTAATTTTAACACCTTCATATTTAAATTGGGTTCAAAGTTGGAGTTATTTAAAAGAGTTGATCATGTCATTGTTACCCAACACCCAAAAGTGTAGTTTTTAACTCTTTCTGGTGTAATGGTTAAGTGTTTGGAGTCAGAGTTACCCAACTCCGCCTGGGGTGTTAATTTTAACACTTTCTGATTTAAATGGTGTTCACAACAGACAAGGCAGGCACATTTCTTCAATGTGTGTTCTTCTAACAACATCATTTCATGGTAAGTTCAGACTTAGTGAAATAATTGTAAAGGTGTGCTCTGTGCTGCAAACATAACTGCAGTATGTATTGTACAGTATATACTGTAGGCTATAGGCGACTTAACTGCTGTATTTTATTCTTGTTTTCTTTGTGGCTGAATACATCCTTGGGATGGGTTAAGCTCATTCCTAAGAAAGAAACAACATTATTACCCTGTGCCAAGGCATCTGCAGTAGCATATTTGGTAGCATGTCCTTTTGTACAGTGTGATGTACTGCAGAGTGTGTGGCAAGATCTTCTCCAGAAGAGCAACATCAAGTCATGGATCAGCATCTCATCCCATGCCAGGCAAACCGCTCGCTCTGAGCATTTGATGAACTTTTCAAACCACATTTTGACCATGGCCATCTGATGCTTATTTTTAGCCATGGTGATGTTTTTTATTGTATTAATTTCATTATACCTTTTTTTTTAGCTTCAAACCTCATACACCACATATGTTGAAAAGGGCCAATTTATAAGACAATTCTTAAGTGATGCTTATGTTTCTGTACAAGAGCATAAATAGTGTGTGGTGCTCCAAAATCAAATGCTTTAAATATGTTGTCATGCCTAGAGTGAGGGGTAAAAACATTGTGTTCATTAGTTGAAGTAACAGTATCATGCGTTAAGAATGAAGCAAGGTGTATAATTAAACTGTCTGAGCTATACTGTTTGATGTTCTAAAGTGTTTCAGATGAAAGTTTGTCGGCATGAATGACTGAAAGACTGACTGGACTGGGAGATTATGGTCAAAATAAACATTTTAAACTGTTTTAAAGTGTTTGTCTGATTACTTTAGTAATTTGACTCTAGAAAGTGTGGACCTATATAAACCCACAAAGAGAGTTGAAATTGACTCTGTGGGAATCAATTCAACACCAGACTTTTTGCTGTTTTGGGGGGTGTAAACTGTCAAAGAATATTTTCAAAAATATCCCATCGTGTTTGGAACTTGTAGATTGTTTATTTGTGAAAGTATTTTCTTTGAATAGAGTTTAAGGAGTCAAAGGCATGTATACAGTATATCCTGAATAAGACCATAATCAGATATTATTGTATATGTACAGTACAATATGTACAGTACATAGTCAGTGTGGTAGAACATCCCAGATGATTGTTGTCCTCATAGAACATCCCAGAGGATTGTTGTCCTCATAGAACATCCCAGAGGATTGTTGTCCTCAGGGGAACACGTCAGTGGGCAGATGGAAGTCTTTGAAGGTGTAGAAGGAGATGTCACCATGGTCCACCACAGCAAAGGTGACAGGAACGTCCCTGCTCTGGAAGGCCAGCAGTTTGACAGTCTGCAGGTCAGGAACTGGACCCTGGAAGCAGTGTGAATGTGACATAGAGAATTCATTTTGACATTTTAGTGTTGTCAACACCAGTGTCTCCCAAACGAGGAACATTGGTCTGCCTTGAAACAAGCCAAGATGTGTCAACCACAAATTATTATACAACATATACAACTATAAAAAACATGTATTATATCAGTACTTTGTGCACAAAGGTTTCCAAATACAGTCACATTCTATACATTAGAACAACGGCCTTTGAGGTTTTTCAGGCCAATGACCCCTTAGCTGAGAGAGAGATGAAGCAGCGACCTCCCCCTACATATTGTGTTGCAGATTAAACTTGTTCATAGATTTCATAGACAGCTTTATAGAGATCAATGTTGTGTTCATTAATGAACTTGTTTTTTTCTTCTTCAATTCTCACAATATCCTTTTTATTATAACTTGGGTTCATGTTAAAGCAGCGTTTATGTAACTTTTCTTTTTATGAATAAAATGTAATTTTGTCCAATCTGTACGGTCTGTATGTTAATACAATATAACAATTGGGGAGGTTGTATTTTGTCTCCCTGATCTTCTATTGAGACATTTAAATGTGTCAAAGGTCTTGACTCACCTAGACACAGGATCTTACATGAATATTGACCTGATGGTCAAGCAGGCCGGCTTACCATGAGCTCATGGTTAATGGTAAGCATTACAGCACAGGTGCAAGAAAACTGGTTCAAATCCGGGACAGAAGAGGAAAGTTGTATCTCCAGACAGTTAACCTTCACTGTTGGCTCTGTACTTGGTCTGCTTTTTTCCAGTGTTTACACCGAAAATATCTCTGGCTTATGTTCCCCATCCTACAAAGATTTGGCGGACCCCCTGAGGACCCCCTGTTGAAGACCCCTTTCCTAGAAGTACATTTGCCCATTGGTGTATCTTGGCCACAAACAGTTTTAAATCCACTGTACACTGTATAAAAATACACTGAACCCCTGATGAGCAGGACTGTCTCCGTTGTCAGTGTGTGAAAGAGTTCATGTTTAGCCTACCCTACACTGTAAATTAGACTACTTTGACCAGTCAAAGTAACATTTATTCCATTCTCTCTATTGTTCCCTATCAATAGTAGAACAGAATCAATAAAAGTGTGTGTGTGTGTGCGTGTGTGTGTGTGTGTGTGTGTGTGTGTGTGTGTGTGTGTGTGTGTGTGTGTGTGTGTGTGCGTGCGTGCGTGCGTGCGTGCGTGCGTGCGTGCGTGCGTGCGTGCGTGCGTGCGCGTGCGTGCGTGCGTTTGTTCTTGTGCGAGTGTTGCAACAGGTCTGTGGTGTGTCAAAGCTCCTCCCCTATCTGACTCAGAGCACTCAGGAAAAAGAAACTTACAGTACACGCTCTGTAAAAAAAAAAGAAAAAAAGATTCACGTTCAGATCACAACTTCCAGTGAGGAGGACAGACAGTCTTTCCACAGCTACAGGAGGGAATACTGACCCAGACCACTGGACCCTGCTGCTGACTCTGTCAGCTGAATGGACTTTAACAAGAACCACCATTCAAAGTGAAAGTAAACTTCAGGGAACATTTAGAGGAGGGAGTGTTACCACCACTGACTGGCTTATTTCCTTTATTGAGCAGAGTGTTTGTTGCTTCATTCAGGGACAAAATGGCATCCAAGTCGTCTTTCTCAGAAGAGGATTTTTCCTGTCCTGTGTGTCATGACATCTTTAAAGATCCTGTTATCCTGTCCTGCAGCCACAGCTTTTGTAAAGCCTGTCTGCAGGAATGGTGGAGAGAGAAGGTAATAAAAGAATGTCCAGTTTGTAAGGAGAGACATTCAGTGGATCCACCCAGAAACCTGGCTCTGAAGAACCTGTGTGAGGCCTTCATACAGGAGAGACATCAGAGAGCTTCAACAGGGTCTGAGGTTCTCTGTAGTCTGCATGCTGAGAAACTCAAACTGTTCTGTCTGGAATGTCAACTGACCGTGTGTCTTGTGTGTCGGGATTCTAAAAAACACATCAACCACAGATTCAGACCCATCGATGAAGCTGCACTGGATCACAAGGAGGAAGTCCAGAAATTACTGAATCCTTTACAAGAGAAACTGGAGGTCTTTAATAAAGTGAAAACAAACTGTGACCAAACAGCAGAACACATTAAGGTCCGGGCCCGGCACACAGAGATGCAGATGAAGGAACAGTTTAAGAAGATGCATCAGTTTCTACAAGAGGAAGAGGAGGCCAGGATCACTGCACTCAGGGAGGAAGAGCAGCAGAAGACTCAGATGATGAAGGAGAAGATTGAGGGTCTGAACAGAGACATATCAACCCTTTCAGACACAATCAGAGCCATAGAGGAGGATCTGAGAGCTGAACACATCTCATTCCTGCAGAACTACAAGACCACAGTGGAAAAGATGATGATGATGATGATGATGATGATGATGATGTATTAATCATATTAGTAATAGTAATATTGCCAACAATAGTGGTAATTAATTAGGGGATTCATAGAAATTTAATTATCTTGGTAGTAAACATCGAGATACTTTACTATAAAATGTATCAGACAATTATTATGATACTTTTACTCTTGCACTCTGCACTGTACTTTTTACACTGTCTGTTTCCTAATACAGAATAATCACATTGGAACAATCTCTTTATGACAATATAAAGAATGACATGTTATAATATGATGGCTAGCAGAGGTCAGTGTGTTTAATATTACATTAGTTTTATGAAACCAGAACTGCTGAGGTAGAATATGAACCCTGCAGTCACTTGAATCACTGTTAATAAAATGATAACACCATAATAAAATATTAAAACAGGTTACTTGGAGGGATTGTGGGTCTAAATATGTCATGTTGCTCTTTTGAAATGTCGCTTGATAAAACAATTATTTGTTTTTAACTGAATTGTTAATCCCATTAAAATCAGGAAAGCATTTGTCCTTTTAGATTTTAGTTTTAGTGCTTTAGATTTGCTTTAGAACAGTGCAGTTCTAAAAATATACCAGATCTACAAGCTCACAGCACGTCACCTTCATGCTGCGCTGCGAGCTTGTGCATCTGTTGCTTTTGAAAATCTTTAGAAAAATCTTGAAAGTGTTTGAAAAACTTCTAATATTTAGATTTATTCTTCTGTGGGGACATTTTCAGATGGGTGAGTCCTACGGCCCAAATACTTATAATTTAGGGGGTCCTTGGCAAGAAAACATTTTGAGAACTACTGTTTTAAAATCGGCCTCAGGTCTTAATGGGTTAGTTTACACTTTAATTTCTTCCATAGGGAATCTGAAACATTCATATGAAACAGGAGAACATTTTACATTGATATTAAAGAAGGATACAAAAATAACTTGAATCAGGACACATCCACACAGAAGCTTTAAAGGCAGGCGCTGAATCCAAAAGATCACAAGATCAAAGGGCAAGAAATAGATATAAAAGTGCAGTAACTATGTTATTTATTTGTCTCAAAGCAAAGGTCAAATCATCGTTCATGATTATAGGGGATAAATATTTACCTCAAGAACAGATTAGTGCAGTATCACTTACAGCACTGGTTCCTGTTTTTTATTAATTAAATTCATATTTTTACCATTTTTATTCCTACATTTATAATATATATATAATTATTTCAAAAGAGAGTTGAAACAAAAAAGTAAAAACAACTATTAAAACATTTCATTAAATTCTAACATTTTCTAAAGTATTTCATGATAAAATAAAACATCGAATCATTTCCATAAATAACTAATATTGTTTAAGAAGTAGTGAATATAGCAGATCTATAAGCTTGTAGTTCTGCTATTCCTAACATCTAATTTCTCTTTTGGGCCTTGAGCTAAAAGCTTTGGGAACCACTGACTGACAGTTGAAACACTTCAAACTCAAAGCCCAATTCATCAGTATAATTGTTGTCTTCTTACTGCACTTTGACTTTGGAGTCTGAAGAAGAGCTTTCTCCTCCAAACGTCACTCAGGAGGATGTCTATAAAAACCTTTGAATAATGGAGCTACTGTGTGCAAATCTATTTCTTACAAGTTCTAGTTTGGCTATACACATTATTAACTGTGGAACCAATAAGTCAAACTGATTGTAATGCCTCAACTCCTATAATTCCAAGTGCTTGTCAGGATGCATGGGGTGTACCCATGCACCCCCCCAGTTCAAATAATGATTATTTTGGGGGTCACAGCCTGGAACGTTTGGGAACCCTTGCTCTAGTGGCTTTTCAGTTATCACTCATTAAATATCTTAGAAGAAAATAGCAGATCAACAAGCTCACATCGCTTCACAACAATTTTCTGCGAATGTTTCCTCCAGAATATGGTTCCTGGGGTTTAAGAAGTGCAAACGTAAGTTGCACTTAATGAAAGGTAGGTGGTTTCCACCTGACAGTGACGATATTCAAAGTAACTGTATCACATAGTTCTTATTAAACCATTAAACCATTTAAATCTCATACTGACATTTATTGATAAGAACAATGCTTATGTCCCATTGTTTATTTGGAACATAGAAAAGTCCTAATACTGACAACAAATCTAACTTTATTATGTTAACATCTCATGTTCTCTTTTTTTTCTCTTCTTCTTCTTCTTCTTCTCCTTTTTTTTAAATGTATTTTAAATTTTATTTTTTACAGCACATTCCTCCCGGTGATGGGAAGGGAAGTAGATAGACAGTAAAACAAAACACACATGTTTTAGAGTGTTTTTATGTTCCAATGCTCTGTTGTAATGTTTACAGTCAAACCAAGGACCAACAATGGCTCAACAATAAAGTCGATGACCGTGTTGTGTCTTATCCTTGATGTTCCTATGAGAGGCATGTACCATGTGTTTGTATTTTAATCATAACGTCTAGTAAATCAAATCATTATGCACAAGGGGTGAGAGGGGGAGGGTGGAGAAAGACAGAGAGGATCAGTTGTGTCTATAATGCTGTTTCAGGCAGAGAATCAAAATACTTTGCTCTGATTGGCTTCTGAGATTTGCTGTGGACGGAAAAAAGCAGGGTCCTGGGGGGTCAACACATTATACTGGGGTTAAGTTGTTAAAACTTGTGGGCTATACATCTTGTGTGCCATTGGCTCCCTCTAGTGCAGGGTTGTTCATTAGATATCAGTGGTGTTGTGGGAAGATACATGCAAGTCATACAAACTCTGTTCCCTTCCACACCAATGCACTGAGGAAGTTCACTGAGTATGGATTATGGCATTGACTGTGTGGATACTTTCATCTCCTCTTCCTTCCATACCATGCACACATGTATGTATATGTATATATATATATATATATATATATATATATATATATACCAAAATATAAAATAAGGGAAATCAGAAATCATGACACAAAGAAATTAGATGATTGGAACTCTCTCGGATGAAATTGGCAACCAATCTGAATGTTTTTATTCTGTTTATTAAAGTGCTGGAGAGATGGATTGGAAAGACCAAACAAACACTGCATAGCACGAACATACAGCTTTAAACTTTTCACAAAAATGTTTAACCATCACATATTACATACATTTTCTTTCAACTGGATAATGAGATCATACATAGACAATTGTAAACATCTGATATATGATGTGATGTGATACAGATATTTACAGAATTTATGATTTCCCCACAACAATCTTTCAACAATGTCACTTTTCATCCGGTATCCTGTATGAGCACTCTCTCCTGACTGGATGTAATTGGTATCCAGCCAAACACATTTTCTGTTTACTACAACTACAGAGAGAATGGGACCCCTGTTACTAAACAAACAAACACACTATAGCGATGATTCCAACAAGAATATGTAAAGCTATTTAACACTCATTTGAACAAAAAACTCTTTTTGCTACTTTGACCCACACATTGTACATGTACGTCAGAAATGCTACAATGGTAATGATGTACATGACCAAGAACACAATATCTATGTATTTGGCCAGTGTAGTGTAGAATCCACACTTCTTCTTGTCCTGACGAGCCTCTTTCACCTCCTCTAGGATCAGCTTCAGCAGCACAGCATCACTCAGCTTCTCCATGTTGAGCCTCTCACTCACTGTTTTCTCCTCACCATTCACACCATCTCCAACACCCACTGTTCTCTCCTCACCATTCACACCATCTCCAGGTACTGAAAGGATGAAATAAACCCCTATTGATTCTGAATAGATGATACATAGCTACAGTTTTTTATCCTTGTATCCTTCTCTTGATGGAGCATGTGATTTGAGTATCTTTTTGGTTTGAGTGCAGTGGCGTAGCCAAGGGTGGGCCTGGATAGGCCTAGGCCCACCCATTTAGTTTTTGTGGCCACCCGAAAAGAACAGAAAAATCGTGTCACGATGCACAACGCGGCGTGATGCGCGACGCGGCGCTATGCGGCAATGCGCGTCTATCTAGGAAGCAAAGAAAGACACCACAGTTTGGTTTGATCATAGCTCAGTCAATTATGAAGCGATTTTTAAAATTTAAACGTCTCCAGATTGCTTGGGAAGTCCACTTCCATGACAAATGACTGTATTGTGTCCCTGTAAATACTGAAATGTTCGCTATTTTAAAATAGCCGATGTACAAAGCTCGCATCTGTGCCCACAGCCCACCCACATTGTGCCAGGCCTGGCAAGTTGGTCAATCCTGGCTACGCCCTTGGAGTGTGTGACATACCTTTGTGAAGGTTGGTTTCTTCCAGAGTCTCCTCAGAGGTGTCGGTGGAGTTCAGAGCATCCTGACTGACGTAACCATCCATGTCCACCAGGAAGCTCACCATCATGGTCTCCAGGACACTCATGGTCATCAATGTGAAGATGACCAGGCTGTACTGAGCTACAATAAGGGCAGAGTGACACCGGCATTGATACTGAGGAGAACACAGGACAATGCATGGCTTTATTCTCCAGTGTACTCTGTAGACCCAGGTGTGAAAGGTTCCCTCACCTACATAAGGTAACCTTGCAGTGGTGGAAGGCAGCATGTCTTGGAGGATCAGCAGTATGACAGAGATGGACAGCAGGAGGGTGACTTTGAAGCCCAGTTTTTCTCCTCTGGCCTCGTTGATGAAGAAGGAAGCCACGTCCAGAAGCAGGAAGTAGCAGAGAGGCAGTATGAAGTTCATTGCATACAGCATCGGCCTCCTAGTCATGGTGATCTGGATGTGTAGGGTCACAGAGATGAAGTTAAGAGATAATAATGAAATAGTTTGTCACTTAAAAGAAAAAGACTATAATAGAATAGTATTTCAAATACCTCATAAGTAAGTCTTGAATGACCACCATAGGTAAGAGTAGAGTTATCAATGGTGATCTTCCTGAGATCCCATTCTCCTTGCGTAATCATGCTTTGCATAGAAATCTGGGTAAGTTCAGAGCCATTCGAGAACTGATCCAACGTTACGCCTCGATCTGATAAGATGAAAGTCAATTTGATCAGTAAAAAATTCAATAACTAAGTCCTGATCATAAATAGCAACATAATGACAAGCATGCCCACGCACGCACCACGCACGCACGCACGCACGCACAAACGCACTCTCTCTTTTAGCAGTGTTGGCATATTCTTTCAGGCCAGGCGACTTTTCCATGATTTCCACATCTCTAATTCCACCTTGCAGAAGTTGCACACGGGAAGCTGACATCTGTTTATTAATGTTTACAAAGATATATTTTAAAGTATCTTTAAGATATATTCTTGAATTTACATCAGTGCTAAGCAGTAATATGGTTTCCTGTAGTCCAAATTCATGTGCATGTTCAGTTGCTCAGCCAGTAGAGCAGTCATCTTTGTACAACAAGGTTCTGGGTTCAATCCCAGGCACAGCAAACAGCAGCAAACCCAGAGTATAAAAGCCTGATTTTGGTAACTAGGATGTGCAGTACTGGAATGGTAGGTGGCTCAGGAGGAAGAGCAGCTGCTATGTATCGAAGTATCCTTGAGCAAGACACTGGACCCCGAAATGCTCCCAATGAGCAGGTTGGTGCCCTGTATGGTTTCCTCTGCCATCGTCGGTGTGTGAATATGAGTGTGAATGGGTGAATGTGATAATAATAATATAACTTGAACACCATCTAACAGGGGTCTAGTGCATTGTAAAGGGAAAGACACACCCCTGTTCTTAAAAGCTGATACTGATAATAAGCTAGCTGCTCCAACCTGTGGAGCATTTATTTACTTAATGACTGTAAAGACGAAACAGAAGTGGTGGGAAGGCAATACATCTTCTGTACACTTTAAGTGCCTTTGATGTACTGCTCTGACAGCGTTTGAAAATTGTGTGAGCTAGTCTGTCTCGAGAAATGAGTGTTAACATGACTTACCTGTGTGGATAATGGATATAAAGGTGATGCTACATTTCTGAGTATCAAAGGGGAAGTTCATCAGGTCCATATCGCACATGATGGTCATTCTGCGAAACTGAGAAGCTTGTATCTCACCAGTGGGAAACACCCTGGCATACGGACCATTCTTAGTGGATCCACTGTCGGATACACTGATAGGAGCACAGGAAAGATTTTAAGTGAATGCACATAATGCAATGTCATGTCATGTCATGTCATGTCATGTCATGTCATGTCATGTCATAAAGACAGCTGTAGCCTCCTGCAGAACCACACTGTAAAATGATTAAATAATCATGTATCATAAATTATAAATAATCTTGAGCATTTGAGGTACAATTGAATTACATCACCGAACTCTTGATCCTCATGGCCCACGCACGTGTGCCTTGTGTGTGTTTGACTAATACAAATCTTTTGTAAGCAGACTGTCATTGCAAATGACCCTGCTGTGAACAACTGGGGGCAGTAAAGAGCTGATTTTTGACCTACTCCTCAATGATAGCTATGTCTGGGAACCACAGCATGTCTCTTGGGACGGTGAGAATATCGATTCCACAAAACTCTTTTGGATCCCAGGAGAGGAATTCATTTGTCCAGCCCTGTGTACAGAAAGGATTAGTTTAGTCCCCATGCAGATTTATTTAAGAAAATCACTCCACAAATAAAGATTTGTCTGTGAGCATTGTGTAACAAGGCAACATGAATTCACTAATCTAAAATGAAGGGTTATTTGTACTACAGGTACGAGCAGCCAAAAAGGAGCCAATTGAGATCCGCAAAAATACTATGAAACATAAACATAATAAAACTAAGAAAAATATATACATACTGTAAGAAAAAGCCTCAAGAATAATTAGTGTAGCAGCAATAGCCACATCGAACATGAAAATAAAAGATAAAGTGCAATAAGGCAAACCTACAGTATAGGACTACAGATACTGTAAACATCTACAGTATACGGTATGTTTGGTCATAGTTTATCTTTGCCTATTCTGGTTTCTATTTTGAAGCACATTTGTGTCTACACCTGTCTTGTACTAAATAAATATGACTTAACTTGACTTTGACTTGTAATGACAGTGACAGTGTAATGAGGTGTTCATAATGTATCTTAATACCATCACACCTGCTGCATTAATGTCTCCTATAACAATTCTCACCATCATGATCCAGGCATGGCAGATGAGGGTTTGAGACATGGCATTCTGCACAGAGTTGGGATCACTGTGTCAGTTCTTTTAGTAGACACAGTGGTGACATTTTACATGATGTGACATGCAGTTCAATTAATATCATAAAGAGTCCTTACCGCCTCCAGGATACCTGATATCATAAGGTCCAACCTAACAAGGGTGGGTGTTGTCCAGTTTATCACAGGCCGTACATTTGCGTGCACATCACTTCTGCTTGCCAGTCAGATTCAAATGATCGAGCAGGGAAAAGTATGAACAATCCTCTCCCTGGCTATAAGAAACACCAGCTACGGACAAGGAACACAACACACAATTAAAGAGTTGATGATTTGACTGACAAAATAGTTAAATTTGTCAGGGAATACTGTTCAAATCTGGGAACAAATCCCTTATCAAAAGATGTCTGACACATAAAAAACGAAGCATAGGATGAGTGCTCGTAGGTGGGCAGGGTTGGGCGATTCGGTTCCCGTTGGTGGTGACAGTTCTAAGACCTCCATGTGGTGTGTGCTGAGAGAGATATCCATATGTCAGACTGGCTCATAGGAGAATAATTGTCTGGTTGTTTGATCGTTTTTCTAAGACCAGTAATATTCTCAAGGGTTCCAAACTCCCAACTGACTCATCATCATGGCTCAGGCAGGGTTCCCACACATTCTTACCAATGAATTTCCAGAATATTTGACCCAATTTCCAGGCCTATAAAACAATCATTCTGCGCAATAATGAGTCTTATTTGATTTCCATTAATTTTCGTGCCAATTGTTTTGCTACACCATATCCTAGTACATAGGATCAGGCTGCAGCACATTGTGAGCTTGTAGATCTGTTATTTTTGTCACATCCGGTGCACGTTAGGCTGCAATCACGCAGCCCGTTCTGCAGATTATTATTATGCTTTTTATTTTCTTACAAAAATAGCCACATATTTTTTCCAGGACCCTTGATAAATTCCAAGCCTTTTCCAAGACTGGAAAATGTTTTCAAAATATTTCCAGGACTTTCATGACTGTGGGGACCCTGCTCAGAGATGGTCCCGAGATGTTTCCCTATCCGTTCTCCATAGTTAAAAATCTCCAGGTAAAAAAAAAAAAAAAAAAAAGAAAACTGACCGTGTATGTGGAAAGCAATGTTTGTCTGCAGCAGGGACACTGGCTATTATGGGCCTGGAGGTCGATTAGAGTAGGATCCTATGGGGAGACTGGAGCCCATAGGCATAGGCTATCCTTGGCTGTTTAATATCTCCAGAAAGGCATTTGCGAAAGGTGGGAAAGAGGACGTATTCCATTTTCTACTAAGTAGTAGTTTTTGGTGAAAAACAAACGCTTGCAATTGATTCCGAATCCTGAAAAATCCCAAGCTTGACCCCACACAAGCAGAATTAAACATTACTTTAAAACACATTGGTAAGGTCGTCTTGGTTAGGAATGTGTTGCCAGATTCTCTAGGTATGTGAATAACATTCCCTAACTATGGAGTGTTTTTTGTATCAATAATACTCAATCAAAAAAAATAAAATCGAGAGAGAAAAAATAAAAACAGAGCAAAAAACTTTATGTCAAAAGCAAACAAATAAAAATCGAGAGAGAAAAAATAAAAACAGAGCAAAAAACTTTTATCCAAGCAACATAAAAAGTACAGAGAGATAAAAAAAATAAAAACAGAGCAAAAGAAATGTAACCACAAGCAAAAAAAATAAAAATCCAAGCAAAGAAATTCAAACAGCAATCAAAAAATATATAATTGCAAGCAAAATAATAATTATAATACTAATAAAGAAAAAAGAAATCGAGAACAAAACTTTTAAACTCAATATTTGCAAGCAAAATAATAATAATAATAAAGAAAAAAACTTGAGAACAAAACTTTTAAAACTAAGCAAACATATTTAAAAAGAAATCAAGCAAAACTTTTGTGTGCTAAAACAAATTATTTGAATGTGTTTTTCCAGTTTGTGAAATAAAGTTATTTTTTGCTTTTTTTTTTTTTTTTTTACTTTTTTCTAAGTTTTTGGTCTCGAATTTTTTTTCTTTGTTTGTGATTTGTTTTCAAGCAAGTGCAAGTTCAAGGTCGGGAGGCGTGTCCCAGAGCCTGTAACACGCCTCTCCATTGGTCACTCGGGGTCTGACGTGCCGTTTCCATCCATCTTTCCCAGTGGGATCCATAATCAGGCGGCACTGCCGTGTGCTGCAGTGTTCACTCTCTTCTCAAGCAGTCCACCTGGTTGCTACTAGGCTAAGCGACGTACAGTGTTGGAGGAGGACTTGTGTGTGTCGGAAAAGTAGCCATGATTTTCCAGGTACAGTATGCGAGTATACCTACCGTAGGAGACGGGGCCAGCGTACAGTATATATGTTTTTAATGAATATGTTTGCGCGCCGCCGCCTCCTTCTGTTGTTTACATGGTTAGCGTTAGCTTGTAGCTAAGTAGCATAGCTAACGCTCTGGTGGCATCGCTCGTTATTCCTTAAAACGTAATACATAAAACTTGGTACATGTGTACAGTTTTAGGCCATGGACATTTAGGGGGACTGCCCATAAGTGCGAGATCTCATACTCTCTCATTACTCCGAGTCTCCGACCCTAGGCATTGTTTGATTGATTGAAGACATTATTAGAAGTTTGCATAGAAAAAGGTACATGACGATTTTAAAGTCTAGTCTGGTCCGCTCTCATACTGTACACACACAGCGTAGACACAGTTATACATGTGATGCAACATACATGGTTATGACGCACACGCTTTATTAAAGGCAAGCGCCACAATGGCCAGACTTGTTGCATGCATTACCAAGGGTTCAAGCCAGGTCCGGACCCCCTTGGCTCAGAGATGAAGCAATGACCCCAAGTAGTATAAATTATACAGTTGTGTTGCAAATTAAACTATTCATAGATGACGTGTTTGTCTGCACTGTCATCACTGATTTTAATTGCATTTTATATTTGTTTAGTTACACATTATAGTGTTGGACCTGTACTTGTCTGCTCTTTTCCCCTAAACACCAAATCACTTTGCCAAAAATAGCAGATCTACAAGCCCGTAACACATAGTGAGCTTGTAGATCCACTATTATTTGAAAAGAGATTTGGTGTATGTTGACTCATTAACTGAACATACTGTATTTGTCTTGTAATTAATTATGCTTCAATACGCTCCATGAATGTCCATGAATTAAATACTGAGGGCTTTCAACGTAAAAAAAAAGACTGTAAAGGGTTTTATTTGAGATGTTCCTTTTAGGCGTAAGCAATTTACCCCGAGTGAGAGGACATTATGCTCTCATAATGTCCGCAGTACATTATGAGAGCATAATGTCCGACCCCGAGTGGTAAATAGCTTTTCTACCACTTTTTCCCGTATACATGAAAGAAAACACATAGTTGTAACTTGCAAGGATCTTAAGTTACAATCATTATTGCCTATAAAACTTCCGCGAGACAGCAGATAGTTCCACAAACAACATCTTCTACTCACCAACAGATGGCGCCAACTCCATACTAATCCATGCGTCTAGCTTACAGCTAAGCTAACGTCAGTTAGAAGTACCGTTCCGGCCGTAAATAGAGGCTGTTCGCTTCCAGAAAGGCATAGGTTCAGAGAAAAGGGGCTTTAAAGTTGGCGGATTGCATTGGATCCAAATAAATCGGCGACTATAGCATGCACGTTAGTAAACATAGGACCGTTGCCACCGTCATTTGTTGGTTGGGGGAAAGGTGTTCCGACTACCTCCTGAAGTCCCCGGATGTACACTGAGGCGCATTGATCTCCTCACACAACTTTGCGGCAGTTGTCCTCTCATAACCTCCGGAATTTAGCCAATCAGAATCCAGTATTTGAACACGTGACTCGAAAAAGTGGTAGAAAGGGTGTTTAACTTTAACTGTACTTGTCTTGTACTGTACTACATTTCAAATGTATTGACTATACTTATACTGTTCTCCATTTTTGTCTAATAAAATAAATCAATCAAAAACACTTTACTGTTAAATTACAATGTGTCCACAGGCTGCTGCGTAAAGGCAACTATGCCCATACATGCTGAGATCCTGGAGTTGACTGGAAACGCTGCCTGTGACAACAAGAAGACCTGTATCATCCCCCGTCACCTTCATGCAGCTGCCTGTTGCAGCTCCTGGGTGGATTGACCATCGCTGCCCAACATCCAGGCGGTTCTGCTGCCCATGACAGAGAAAGCCGCCAAGAAATACATCTGCTTCATACTTCATACAAACCCCACAAAGGCTCTTTTAAGAGACACCTACCCTCTCAATTTAAAAGGTTGATTCTATTCCCATCTATACAATATACTGTACATACATTTTATACAAGCTGACTTTTCTTAAGCATGTCCCTGCGGCATGTCTATGCAGCCCGTCATGTTCATACCAATTATATACTTCAAAAGATGTAGGCTATTGTTAGATTGCATGGCTTAGTGCTCAGTTTATTGTCCCTTTTGATCATTTGACACTGACCACATGTAATGGTTGTGAATTCTATTCAGAGCAGTTTTCTCTGCAATACATGCTATGTTATTAAGTGTACTGTATCCAATACATTATTTGAAAGCATACAGCTTCTTCATTGACTCACTCTGTAACAAGTCAAACCTATTACTAAGAAACTGCATGTATCTTGAAAAGTGTTTTAGTTATGGCTGAATGTTATGAATGCAGGTCTGAGGATAATCACAAATGAAAAGTGGGAAATGTGTTCTATACTTTGTTTTATTGGTCCAGGTCAATTGTCAGCATTGGGCTATCTTAATATATATTATAGAGTAGTAGGCCTGGAATTTCTCATTTTAGAGGCAAGGTCACTTGGCCTTTGGTGTTTTTTTGTTTGTTTGTTTTTTAGGGCACAAAGGCCAATGCCAGGGCAAGAAGGCCAGTTGTTTGAAATAATTTGTTGAATTTAAGGGTTAGGAATGATAACCTACTGTAATCTGCAGTGAAATAGATAAATGGTGGTATTTACAATCTGATCCATGTGTTAAGATTTCAGAATCTCAACAAAAGACTCTACATGTCTACATGACAAGAAGGAGACACTGGTGTCTACTGTACTTGACAAGAAAGAGGAAGTGCTACAGTCAGCTGGGGCATTAAGGCCACTGTGGCCTCAGGTCTTGCCATTGGTTTGAGGGGCACAATGCCCTGTACAGTAGGATGGTGTGTGACCATACCTCTATTACCAAAATAGATTCCACTGTGTTAAGAGTTGAGCATGATAAGCATAATTAGCCACTTCATGGCAAATACACTTTGAACAGAACCAAGTGTGGTATGCGTTGGGTATACTTTTTGTGGTTTTAAGGCATTCAATGCCTTGATAACAATTGAACTGCTGACCGTTGCTGGCTTTGGAACAATTTTCAGAATAAGATCACTTAATATGTAGGGTATGCTACATTATAATGCATCATCTAGCAGGTATTTTAAAACCTTAAATTAAGTTTTAATGACAGTGGAATGTTTTGAATATTTTAATATTAGGAGGTAGAAGTGACAAATGATCTTCCAGCTAAGGTGACCTCTATGACCATGTTTTTGTGTGTATAAGGCTGAGGAAGTATTTCATTGTATTTTGACTTTGTATAAATAAGTCTTAGCCCACAGACCCCCATTTGAAAAAATATGCCAGTGACCCCCGTAAGAGAAGATTTGTCTGATTTCCAACCATTTTAATTTCAATGACCCCCATTTTACATGCATTAGGCTATGGACCCCATTTAATGGCATTCTATCCCCCGAGACCCAGATTTATATTGTAGAAGCAGTACACTCTGAGTTACAGACCCATAAGGATCCATTTGGTTCCTAACTATTATTTAGCTGGGGACCTGCTGGAACTCCCACAAGGACACCTGGGTGTCCCCAGAAGCCACTTTGAGAACTAATGCTTCAGGGGAATCCTTTTGCATGTTGGTGCCAGGGGCCTGCAGAAGCAATAATATCGCTGCTTATATCTAACCTCTATATTTACCGTCAATTATAATACTTCTACAATACATTATATTTGGTACAGTAGGTTGCCTAGTTGTCTCCAATATGCCTCATAGCTATTGTTTTGGAACAGCTTATCTTGTTATATGGTTCAGCCAGTCCATGGAAGCAGCTACAGTAACAGTAGAACTATGATCTCTCCCCTGTTCTCTTGGCAGAACTACCGTACCACTGACATGTGTTATTGTACTTCTCCCCATGATATCATGTACAAAAAGCATAACCATCACCACATAGAATATTGTCTGGTCTCCTACTTGCCTTATCGATTACTGATTGATCCAGAATTCCACAACAGGCCCAATTTCTCAAAATACGCCTATGTATAGAAAACATTTCTGGGTCCAAGACATTTCCAGTAGTCTATTTTGTAATAGAGGTATTGTCACATCAGTGGCTGCCGTACTAATACAATATAAAGTTAAACATAAATATCAATATAAAAACACAACCCCAAAGTGACAATTATGAGTAATAGCAAAAATAGTAGATTACAACTGGAGAATAAACATGTGGTGTCTGTCAAGTTGTGTCAACAAGAATATTATTATTCATCAGGGAAAGCTGACAACAAGGACACAGAGGCATTTATTTCTAGGTACAGGATTTATTTCTTGGTGGATTTCTCGTCTTCTTGGAGAGAAGAACAGCCTGGATGTTGGGCAGCACACCACCCTGAGCGATGGTCATTCCACCCAGCTGCTTGAGATCCTTGTCGTTCCAACAGGCAGCTGGAGGTGACGGGATGATACGGGTCTTCTTGTTGTCACAGGCAGCGTTTCCAGCCAACTCCAGGATCTCAGCATGTATCTCCATCTCCTGCAGGCACGTCTTCTGCATCTTAGAAAGGATGAGAAGGAAGAGAGTTCAGAATCATCTTCTAAAAGAACAAGTTTCAAACCTTAAAATAAAAACAATTTGGTTAATGCCAATAAATACTACAATGTATCTGCTCGACAAGACCAATTGTACCAATAGTACAAATACAAATTACTGTGCCAGACAACACAGAACGGTTACAGATCACTATCTGGCACACACCGTATAGTTTCACGTGAGCCCTACTGTTCCAAATTTTGCACAGCACGCACACGCGTATGCATACACAGTACAGTAGGCAGCAATAATTTGTCATTAATTTTCTCACGTATATGCCTACCCCTATTAGTGTAGGAGTATACTCCATTGTGGCATGCTTCTTGTATTTTAATAGAGATAGATAGTAGATAGAATCATTTGTTTTTCTTTGTGGGGAATTCTGATGAAAAAAAGGCTGCTTGGGTATTGTGTTGCTGCATTGGGATTAGGATTCATACGTTTCAGGAATCGAAAGATATCTGTTTATCACAGAGTTTCTATTTGCAAAATATGAATATGTAAAGCCACATGCAAAGGAGAACATATATTTATGTGCTGTGGACAACGACTCTGTGTCTGTCTGACAATACGCTTCAGGTTTCGCTTTAATCACGGTAAATCATGGCTGTGTGAATGTGGCCCTACTGTCTAGTGTTGACTAAATGTATGAACATCAGGACATTGACATCATTGTTTACACATAATATATGTATATACGTGCATTTTAACACACTGTACATTGAAACGTTCTACTAACAGACTGACAACATGGTTGATAAAAATAAAGGAATGTGTTTTTAATGTACCTGTGCAAGGAGCTGTTGCCCACTGGGCCCTGCCTGGTACACCTTCAGCAGCACTTGGTCTGGTCCCCGGTTCCCCAACACAAGGTCCTTGAGCAGCAGGTGACTCTACAGGGGTACATGGTCTGGACTCTTGCATGCAAACCACCTCATTTTCATCCTCCTCCTCATCCTGAGTGAACAGTAAATGTTAAGTGTAGATTTGTTAATGTCGGTTAAGAACTGGTTGGTTGATTGAAGAATGTGTTTGCTGGTACACTGGTACAAGTACAAGGTCAACCAAAAGGAGATCCTAGAAAGCTCTACGGCTCATTTCCACAGGAACCACTCTTTAAGTCATGGGTCTACAATGTTTTCAGGCCAAGGACCCCTTGGTTAAGAGATGAAGCAGGGACCCCCACAACCTTTTCATAGATTCCATATAGTTTCATCGTTTGACAGCACAATCAGTGTATTTTGGATTCATGTCAGTTTGTGTTTTCAGATATTTTACCACTTGAGCTGTCATTAGCTAATAAACTTTACCTTTTACTCTACTTAGTTTGCCCTTTTTCCCCTCTACACAAAACCTCTTTGCCGAAAATAGACGATCTATAAGCTCATAACGCCCCGCAGCGCAAGGCGTTGTGAGCTTGTAGATCTGCTATTTTTGGCTACAGTATCAGAATATGGCCACTAGGGTTCAAGTTGTTTAATATAAAAAGGATTGCCTGCTTTAAGTATCTCATATTACATTGAAAGACAGACGGATAGAACATAGTACTTTATCTAGGATAACATCAATTCCAAAAGCAGAAAGAGCATAACATCAAATAAAAAGGCAGGAAAAATGGGTGGGGGGAGCATGGGGGCTTAGTCTATTTACAAGTCACAGGTAGCAGCTGTCTGAAGGTGACTTTTTATACCAATTTTGAAGGAGGCTAGGGATTTGCTTTCCTTTAAGGCTTGTGGAAGGGCGTTCCACATGTTGATGGTATAGCAGGAGAACGAGTTAGAGCCTTGTTTAGTCTTAAATCTACGTTGATGATTAGTGGAGCTGCCTCTGGTGTTGTGATCGTGAACATCCTTGACCTTTAGGAAGTAGTTTGTCAGGGTATCTTGGAGGTGTAGTGTATCTTGTACACCAGGCCCATTGCAAGATGCTGTACTCAGTCAGCTACTTTCAGCCATCCCACGTTTTCGTGGTGGTGATCGGTAAGGTGGGCCAGAGGAGGAAGACCAAGCACAACCCTAATTAGTTTGTTCTGAGCTGTTTGGAGCTTTAACTTTAAGGCAGCTGGGGCATCGTGATACCAGACAAGGACTCCGTAATCAATGAGGGGCCCAATAAGACCACCTCCTAGGGTCTTTCGAGATTAAATATTGATCAGCGGGGCAACCCTTTGCAAAAAAAGGAATTTGTTGGTTGACTTTATTGATTACCTTGGTAGTCAGTTTTTCACTGGATAGGTTAGCCTCCAGGATGCAACCCAGGTAGCAGATGTTTTTTTTCTTGCCATCACAGTGTCACCTACTGTAATTATGAAGTTCTCAACTTTTCTGAAAGTTTCTGACTAGATCCAAAGAGGATACATTCAGTTTTACCTTGGTGAATTGAGATATGTTGTCTAAGGGCCTTTTCAACCTGCAATATATCTCTGCCTGAGACTAGGAGAGCCGAGTCATCCGTGAACAGAAACAGATTGCAGTCAGAAGCAGATGTCAACTTTTTACAGCTTTGTTCTCACAAGCCTGGGGTTAAGTGTGAATTTTTCTTACCGGAGTTTCTGAGTGAGATGACTCTCCTTTGCACTCCTTATCATGCGGTTCCAACTCATGAAGCGGCATGCAAGTGGAGCAATGCTTGCATTTCACCTTTGGCATCTTGAAGAGGAACTATGTATAAGGACTGTTTTCCTCCTGCCGAGAGAGACACACACAAAAAAAATATATGTTGCTATATAATGCACAATTTACAATTTAAGCATTTAGCAAACGCTTTTAATCCAAAGCGATTTACAATAAGCAAGGTAATACGTCTACATACATCAGATGCGAAGAAATCATAGGCTAATCAAGGAAAACAGTTGGACAACAAGCAGGTAATACAACATCATCATATAACAAATGTAGAGAAATATTAGGCAAATCTGATGGCTAAGGTGGAGTGTGAATAGGTGAGTCTTAAGATCATGGCACAATTTAGGGATGAGTCTGGAGTTCTAAGTGCAGCTGGGAGTTTGTTCCACAGCTTGGGGGCCAATAGGGCGAAAAGCCTAGGACGAGTGGATCGTTGTCCTGCGGTTTTTAGTGCTGGTGCTGTCAGTATCCCTGTGTTGGCTGTTCTGAGTGCACTAAGGGGGTTGTAATGTCCAATCAGGCTTTGGAGTTATGGAGGTGTCAGACCTTTCAAGGATTTGAAGGCCAGCATCAGTGTTTTGTATTCTGTGCGGGCAGCAACCGGAAGCCAGTGGAGGGACCGGAGAAGGGGGGAGAAGTGAAAACTTTGGTTGGTTGAAGACCAATCGTGCTGTGGCATTTTGGATCAATTGGAGAGCTTTAGGTGATGTAACCAGGGTTTTGTCTACAGATATGGAACCGACGTCACCAGGGTGTTGTCTACACAGATATGGTGAGATCCCGCATGGGGGAGGACTTAGCTTGGAACAATAGCTCCATAGACAATAGTTAGTTGCGACCATAGGTCGCATTTACTACCAAAACCTCCACCGGCTGTCCGTCTGTCAGTGAGTCAGTCAGTCAGTCAGTCACACTTTTGCCCTGCTTATATCTCCACAACCGTTGCCCCCATCCATGACACATTTTGCACACACACTCCTTACCTGCCAAACTACAACCTCCAAGGACCCCCGGAGCTCCAGGACCTGGGGGACCCCCAGGTGTAAAAAAATGTCCCTCCGTGAGTGACACGTGACACGTCACACTTTTGCCCTGCTCATATCTCCACAACCGTTGCCCCCATCCATGCCACATTTTGCACGCACACTCCTTACCTGCCAAACTACAACCTCCAAGGACCCCCGGAGCCCCAGGGACCCCCAGGACCCTGGGGGACCCCCAGGTGTAAAAAATGACCAAATGTGCAAAAATGACCAAATGACCACCCCAACGGGGGTGCTCACGGGGAATTCCTGGGGACCACCCACTCCTGGTGCTCCAGAACGGATGCAAAAGTGGTGGCGCCCCCAGTGGAGGACCCCCTCCACTGCAGCTCACATAAAATGCCGTAACTCCTACAGATTTTGCCCTAAAATCACGAAAATCACTACACAGCATGTCTACACTCATGTCATCAACATGGATCAGGAAGATTTTGGACATTTTTGCCCTATTTGTGGAGATTAGGGAGTCTTACTGGTTATATAGGGTTTAGTTATATAGGGTTTCCGGGTTTAAATTGGTTAATAATGACTAGGCCATTAAATGCATTTATAGCAAATTGTATAAGACTAGAATCAGTTTGATTTCTTTACCTCTGCATCTCAGAATGCTGGGGCTGGTTGGCTCTGATCGTTGACATGAGGCGCCGAATGTCAGCAGGTGACTGCTCGTCAAACTGGAATGACAGTTACGTTGTTAACGGTTAATACAAATGCTGTCAACAAGAGAACACAGAGCATAAAGCCGAGTGACAGCCTCACACCGATTTAGATTTTGGATCCCTAGGACACCACAGGCTGAAGTCACAGTGTGAATGAACACATTATCCTTACCTGCGGCTGTTGTCGGACACTGGCCGGCGGTACCTGTGGCCATCCAGTCTCGATCTGCATTCTGCACAGAGACAAAATGAGAAGTTGTTGTAAAGGCCCCCCCCCCCCCCCCCCCCCCCCCCATCTCCACACTAACACTAGTCTAGTGCTGTTAAGAATGCTTAAAGGAGTAGTTCACCCCCGAAATAAAATTTTAGTCATGGCTTGGAGACAATAGCATTTTTTGTATTTGTCACATTCCTAGGACATTCGGGTCCCCATCCGGAATCAAAGGGGGGAAATTCATTCTAACAATTTTATTTTTGTCTTAAGAATGTGACAAATACAAATAATACAATTGAACTCCATGTCTGCAAGGCATAAGTAATCAATAGAAAAAAAGTCATTAAGCCATTAAATGCACTTCTGTATAGCAACATTGTACAAACAGCTTGATCTTTACCTGTGCATCAGTGTGTGGCCAGGCATAGGCCGGTTGGCCCCGCTTAGGCCGTAACTAGTTGATGGCTCATCAAGCTGGAATGACAATTAAGTCGCATAGGTTAATTAAACTAGAACGATGCAACAGCCTCACGCATAATTATAATTTGTCTCTGTTGCCCAACTATGACCCGTCCTTACATAAGCCTGTGGTCTGACTCTGCCCGGCTGTGTCGTTCCTGGCTTCATCTGCGTTCTGGAAGGAGACAAAATGAGAACTTTTCATGGGTCACGTCTGCACAGCACACTAATTAACACTAATACTATTAAGAAAGCTTAAGCCATTAAATGAAATTCATAGCAAGTACTTTCCGTATAGCAACATTGCGTATCTTTACCTGTGCATCGGAGGAGTGTGACCAGCCACAGGCCGGTTGCCTCCGCTATGGGTTGGCTGCTCGTCAAACTGGAATGACAGTCAAATCACTACGGTTAATTAAAATTGTTACAATGAGAGCACAGAGCATAAAACCCATGCATGATTAGTTACAGTCTCTGTTGCCCCACTAGGAACACATGATGAGCAGATGTATGTGTGAATGAATACATTATCCATACCCAAGCCTGGGGTGGTCCGACACTGCCTCCTGGTCGGTTCTGCATTCTGCCATGGAGACAAGGAAAAGTTATTGTCGTGAAGTGAAAAGGCAAGACCATAATACATACATGGCATGGCTACAAAAGCGTTTTGGTTAAGACTGTCAGTAGGCACTTTTATAGGGCAGTGGTTCTCAAACTTTTTCATGTCAAGACCCCCCAAACTGACACTTAATAGACTGTGGAACCCCATTTGAAAAGATATGCCAGCGACCCCCATTAGAGAAGGTTTTCACAACTCTAGCAGTGGTTCTCATTTCAAGGGCCCCCAGTTAGACATGCATTAGTCTATGGACCCCTTTTAAGGGTATTTCTCCCTCTAGGATCACAATTTATATTGTAAAATCGACATTATTTTAATTCTGAGTGTACAAATGGGCTAGCCTCCATTTGGTTCCAGTTTGACATGCAATAGGCTAGTATGGACCACCATTAAATGGTACCTCTAGGATCCACACTTATATTGTAAAAACGATTAACATCGCTTAATTACATTAACAAAGTCTACAAATGGATTAATAATAATCATCAATGACTTTATCTGTATAGCACCTTTCATGACATGAAATGCAGCTCAAAGTGCTTTAAAGGGGGAAAACGAAGCACAGATGCTTAACAGAAAAGCAAAAATGATAGGGTCCATTTGGTTCCAGTTGGTTCCAGTTTGAAATGCATTAGGCCCCCATTTAATGGCATTTGGGGGACCCCGGGGGGAATTTGGGGGACCCCCCGCCCCCCCCCCCCAGCCCCCCCCCCGGGGTCCAGACTCACAGGTTGAGAACCAGTGTTTTATGGTACAGTGTAGTTTGCGTTGGTTATGGTGATTAAAGTGTATGGTATGGTCCTTACTGTACAGTGTACAGCAGCAGAACTTCGTCGTGATTATGTTCAGTACTAATACTGGGTTTCCAGAAGAACTATTCTATCAACAGAAGTTTAGTAAAGTTTGCAACACACGGGGCGAAGACGGCACCTGCTACACATGTGTTTCAGGCAGCGCACATGCAGCGCCAGCGGCCAACTGTAAAAACTATCATTTAACGAAATAAAGTCAACTTAATGTGATAAAGTTAAAGCGAACCAACTAAAATCATACTTACGCATCGACTCTCTGTGTGGAGAGTGGACTGTGGACTCGTCTGGAGTCGAATTAAGCGGCGGTGGAGGCTGCGTGGGGTCCAAGCAGCAGCAGGAAGTGAAAGAACGCTAGCCTAGCCTAGCATAGCTCTATTAGCTGTAAAGGTGGGAAGCTCGCGAACGAATCGAGTCTTTTGAACGGCTCTTTGAAATGAACGATATGATTCGGTTCACAGTAGGGAGCGCCGAGCCGTTCCTTTCTAATGAAACAGTGGTGGGAAAACATGTATAGGGTTGAAGTTATTTGTAATTATGATCAGAATCTACAAAGTAACTAGTAACTCGAATGAGCCAATCTTTTGAACGGCTCTTTGAAAGGAACGGATCCCAGAGATCCGTCTCACTTCAAAGAGCCATAAATCCCATCTCTACACTGCAGCACACGGCAGCAGTGCCCTGTCCGTCAGACCCCGAGAGACCAATGGAGAGGCGTGTTACATGTAGAAGGCTCTGGTACACGCCTCCTGACCTTGAACTTGCAGAAAATGAATCGCAAACAAAGAAAATAAATTCGAGACCAAAAACTTAGAAAAAAAAAGTAAAAAAAAAAAAAAAAAAGCAAAAAATAACTTTATTTCACAAACTGGAAAAACACATTCAAATAATTTGTTTTAGCACACAAAAGTTTTGCTTGATTTATTTTTAAATATGTTTGCTTAGTTTTAAAAGTTTTGTTCTCGATTTCTTTTTTCTTTATTAGTATTATAATTATTATTTTGCTTGCAATTATATATTTTTTGATTGCTGTTTGAATTTCTTTGCTTGGATTTTTATTTTTTTTGCTTGTGGTTACATTTCTTTTGCTCTGTTTTTAATTTTTTTATCTCTCGGTACTTTTTATTTTGCTTGGATAAAAGTTTTTTGCTCTGTTTTTATTTTTTCTCTCTCGATTTTTTTTGTTTGCTTTTGACAAAGTTTTTTGCTCTGTTTTTATTTTTTCTCTCTCGATTTTTTTTTTTTTGATTGAGTATTATTGATACAAAAAACACTCCATACCTAACTGTCAACCAGTGACTCAGTAGAAAGTCATATACTGTGAGAACTGCCTCAGTCAAGCATCAACCAAATGAACCATGAACTCACAGCAACATTGAACATAAACTAACAAACAAAAAAACTAAACAAAAAACTAGTTACATTTAATTTAATAATAACCAACTAACTTAATAACTCACCCATCAGGACGAGGAAAGCTACTGCCTGTGGAAACAGCATCGCAGTGTGGCTGTGCAGAGGACACATGTTTTATGGATGGAGAAAGAGTCATACTATATTAAAAAACTGTGTTTGTACAATAGCAATGCATATTGTGTCCTCTTGAAGCATCATGGCAGTGAAATAATGATTTACCTGGCTGGGAACCTGATGAATCTGCCAGCTGGCTGTGCCAGGGTAAATACATGTATCAGTCATGAGTCATGACCCAATTAATCTTTGCTTGTGCATCAAGTGCTTTAATGAAAAGGTCATTAATCCAGGTGATTGGATGTGCTGTTTGCTGTGTTGCAGAGACAGAGAGCTACTGTATGTGTGCTCTGACACCACAATCACATCTAAAACCTGGAACATTATGTACAAGACTGACACAACAGTTGAACTGCTATTATTATGTTCCTAGTACTGTATGTGAATATATTATAAACTAGTCTACATACTGTGGGGTCTTTGTGACCCCTAGGGGGTCCTTAGGGATACTGCAGGGGGTCCCCGAAATTGTTGGGAAAACAATGCATTTTGTCTTTAAATATAAAAAATGATAGATTGATAGTATTGACATTGGTTCCCAGTTAATAAGGTATGTTTGTAAATGGCAGTGGTACGGCCACTTGTACATGCACGTTTAAAATAAAAGCATGAATATATTAATCTATTATTTTAATAGCATAGTATTGAATGCACAATAACATGGTATGTTTATACACGTATAGGCCTACATAAATATACTATTATGTTGTAGCCCCACCCCCCCACACTATGGGTCCCTGCTCCATCTCCCCATCGGTTTGGGGGTCCCTGGCCTGAAAACGTTGAAGACTCTTTCTTTCTTTCTTTCTTTCTTTCTTTCTTTCTTTCTTTCTTTCTTTCTTTCTTTCTTTCTTTCTTTCTTTCTTTCTTTCTTTTATATTTAACATATTGATTTCTGGTCAATAGAGCAACTATTTTAGATGTCTTGTCTTGTTTCTTTTTAACTTCACACCTCTGAGAATAAGATCTGAATGGAATTTTAGCTGAACGAGAACAAGTAACAACACATTATTAATTGTAAGGTAAACTCATGTTTATTGTCCTACAGTACAAACTTAAATAGCTCCTCCTGTGTTTCAGCTGTGGTGGTGAAGGTTTTAGAGTCCTTGGACACACTATAGACATACAAACATTGAGACTAAATGCACAGCTGACTGTATCATGTAATCAATTTGTACCAATCCCCAAACCTGTTGTTTTGGGGAGCGCTGGTTTCATTGGCTAATTTTGGTACCGACCCTGCGCACGCATCTAGTTCTTATCAGTGTAACGTGGACCAGAAACCCGTCCATTGATCTGTACACTACCCCACTCACACACGCCAGTGATGGCTGAGTGGTTAGTGTCCATACCTAGGACTCCGGAGGTCCCAGGTCACAGGTATGATTCCCTGCTCCAGCTATCACTGCTCCTCTCCCCCTTGCGCTCCTTATGGGCAGCACTGGGTTCAGCTGGGTTAAGCTAGAAAACTGAATTTCCCTCGTGGGATGACGTAGGTAATTCTTTCTTTCTTTATTCAACCTAATTAACCCTATAAGACCATCTTTGTTTTGTATATACAACACCTACATCATTTCCTTATGCTCGTCACAAAAAGTTTATATGATGTGCATTGATAGTACTGTAAGGCCACTAGCATACAAGTTACTGTATGATGGGTGTGTGCTTGATTTTTATGAACAGATTGCTGTGCAGAGGACAGTGTTACTTGAGGACAGGAGAGATCAAGTTCTACTAGTTAAAATATTTTTTGGGTTTGGCAATGGAACAGTTGTCAAAGCATGCAGACACGGACATAAAAAGTGATGATGAGTGATTAGATAATGAAGGCCATGGTATTGTTTAAAGGAATGCAGTATCATAACTGGTTTGATGCTGTATCCTGATAGTTAGCAGGCATTTGAGAGAGAGAGAGAGAGAGAGAGAGAGAGAGGGAGAGGGAGAGGGAGAGGGAGAGAGAGAGAGAGAGAGAGAGAGAGTGTAAAGTTAAAGTTATAGTTATAGTTATAGTTATAGTTATAGTTTTACAGTTACAATCAAATGTCATGTTACAGTTTAGTTGCATAGATAGAGATGCATAGAGATGTGATGTGATAAGATTGACAATGTCATGACTCTTACAGTATCCTCAACAGATCATACCTGTTCTTATTTTTATTTTTTTACTTTATTTTAGGAACACAGGTGTTGAAAGAAAATGTAAACCTTTTTAAAATAAAACAACTCCTTTGAGAGGCATATTTCTGCTGGCATGTGACTTTATTTGTAGGATATTATATTTTGTTTCATGTACACCAAATGCATATTCTCAATTTAACGCTGGAAAAAAAACTGAAGTTACTTTTTCTCTACTGTATGTAACTTTACATACTAGGGATAGAACTGTATCAAGTTACTGCCATGGTGAGTTACTTGTAACTATGCAAGTTACGCTTTCAAAGTATCTTCCCCAACACTGCTGTACACACCTCATAATAACCCAAACTGCACACAATTCCGAGCACATATCTTCGAACGGACAAGGACTAGTATTTTAAGGGTTAATACCTACCTAGGACGCTGTTAGGGCTGTGGGTGTGTTGTCTCCTCCGCGTCATCAGTGTCATCAATGCCCTAGGTGGGATTGGCGAAAGGGCCTTTCTGTGTGGAGTTTGCATGTTCTCCCTGTGTCCTCTGGGGTAGGTAGACATACCCTCAAAATAAAAAAATGCAGTAATCCCGATCTCTATTCTGCCCAAAAAAATAAGAAAGAAATTGCATATTTTAAATAATCAATTTCAATGGAGATTCTTTTACCCGATTTCTTGCCCACCTGTCTGTTGGAGTTAGGCTACATCATGGCAAGGTACAGTAACTACTCAACCCAATCTTCTACCAAAGGGTTCTTGCCCTGTAAGGTGCTGTTTGTGCAACAGAGAATAAGATCTGAATTGCAGACTTGAATTGCTGACAAGAAAAAGTAAAAACACATTATTCATTATAAGGTAAACTCATGTTTATTGCCCTAATGTATAAACATCAACTCATTGAAATAGCTCTTCCTGTATTTCGGCTGGTGATGAGGTATTAGTGTCCTTGGACACACCAATGATCTGCACACTACCCTCACTTACACACACACTATTAAACCTAGACTATATTGTTATGAATATACAACACCTAAATAATTTCCTTATGCTTCTCACAAAAAAGTTTATAAATGACTACATAATGATATGCATTGATGGTACTGTAAGTCCACTCTAGCATACAAGTTACTGTACGTACAAATATGGGCGTGTGCTTGTATTGTTTTTATACAGATTGCTTTGCAGAGGACAGTGTTACTTGAGGACAGGAGGAGATCAAGTTCTACCTGTTAAAATATGTGTTGGTTTGGCAATAAAGCAGACACGAACATAAATGATGATGAGTGATTAGATAATGAAGGGCATGGCAGGTTTTAAAGGAATGCAGTGTGTCATAACGAGTTTGATGCTGTATCGCGAAAGAGAGAGAGAGACAGACAGACAGACAGACAGACAGAGACAGGAGGAAAGTACTAGTAAGACACCTCTGGGTGACTTGCGACCTCAGGGTGACATGCGACCTCGCCCGAGGTCGTGCCAATTCTTGGCCATCTGGCCAGTGATGGGACCAGTTACTCATATATGGAGACCCCTTCATGATAGTTATGTTATGTCAAAACATGCCCATATATGGACATTACCAAATATGGGCATTCCCATATATGTCCTTAATATTGATAACATAATATCCTTAATAATGTGCTTAATATTGACAATATAGGAATCTCCATATATGGGCATAAAACGTATGTTAATTAGTAATGCCAAGCAGGGCCTTGGGGAGTTAGGGCCTTGGTTTGATACCTGTGGATCTCCATATATGGGCATAAAACGTAGGGCCTTGATGCCTGTGGATCTCCATATATGGGCATAAGGGGGTACCCTAACATTCTCATTTTCGGCCTCCATTTTCTGTACAATGTCACGTGACATCCCTTTCATGCCCATATATGAGTAATTCTGTACCACATCACTGTGATCAACTTTCGCTTTGCCATGCAATCAACTTCAGAGCAGTGATGTGGCACAGAGTGACAGTGAGTCACAGTGATGTGGTACAGAATGACTCATATATGGGCATAAAAGTGATGTCACGTGACATCACTTCCTGTACTGATAAACACGTGACATCACAATGACATCACTTCCATGTACTGAAAAACACGTGACATCACAATGACATCACTTCCTGTACAGACAGAAAAGCCACAAGATTTCTCAGGGTATATTGTGTTTTTCATGTCATTGTGTTTCTATTGACCTGTATCATCATATTTCTGGTCTCTCTTCCGGTATGGACTCAATTTCGATCCTTTAGAGAACATATTATTCGCCTGTGGTCTTACAAGCTATATTTAAAATGTGTCTCTTCTCTTTTTGACTATGAATCTCTTGATGTCTTCATGTGCATCATAGTGAAAACACTCCTCCTGACACTGTAGAAGCATCCTTAAACAAGACACTGAACCCCTAACTGCTTCTGTTGCTGCCTATACTGCCCTACAAAGGCAGAGTGCAGTAACTACGTTTTCGAACACACCGACTTATTTGTGTCACCCAAGGGTCATATTAGCCTTCATGATATTGGGTGATGAACAATTAACTCAAGAACATATATATAATCAGTGTAATCTCACTTTTATGTCTTTATCTCATTTGGCTGATCAGCTGTAACACTTTTAAACTCATTTTTTAGTGAAATTCGAAAACGTAGTTACTGCACTCTGCCTTTGTAACGTAGTATACATACTGTATGTATTACCTGTGTCTGTCTCATGACCTCACAAAATCTATGATGTCACCATCTCTGTATTTGGGAAAGGTTAAATTTTAGCATTTTCCCATTAAAGTCAAAGGAGAAAATGAATTCACAAATAAATGAATATAAATGAAACTATAGGCCTACTAGATCCTTACCCCTCTCCTCACCCGTCCCTAAGGGATCCTTACTGTCCTTACCAGTCCGATCTCTGGCCGCTCACATCTAGAGATAGCCTATTTATAAACTGGATAAATACCCGTTTGTAGCCTTATATACTCTATATGCATTGATATTATGATGTCACCCTTTGCCCCTCTCTGATTGGCTATGGGCATACATGCCACAGCCCGTGGATTGGCTACAGGGCTTAAACACCGACACGCAGACACACATAGATGTGGCTAATTTATAGATAGACAGCATCATATAGGTTTGTACAAAGAAATACAAATAGCAGTTACAGTGTTGTTAAGGTGCTGTTCGTGCAACAGGAAAGAATGTTTTAAGATAGTTTAAAACCACCTCAGGTGAAATCACACCAGGTAGAATCTGCACAGGTCAGGTGTCAATTTAATCTACATGATAGAAAGTAATCCCACACATGAAGACCAGGCCAATGTCTTTTTTCTTTCTTTTTTTGTTTTGTTTACATTCCACCTCTGAGAATGGGATCTGAATTGCAGACTTGAACAATTAATAAAATGTTAAAAAGTAACAACACATTATTCATTGTAAGGTAAGCTCATGTTTATTGTGCTACTGTATAAACATCAACTAATTGAAATAGTTCTTCCTGTGTTACAGCTGCAGGTTTTAGTGTCCTTGGACACACTAATGATCGTACACTACCCCACTGACTCACACACTTGTACTATTCATTATTCAACACAACCCTAAGACCATCTTTGTTATACAAAAGGGACACCTACATAATTTCCACTCAAATCCAATCTAGCATACATGTTACTTACAAAGATGGGCGTGTGCTTATTATTAAAAGTCAGATTACTGCTAAGGACAGTGTTATTGAGGACAGGAGAACAAGTTCTACTAGCTAAACACTGACACGAACCTGATGAATGATGAGTGATTAGATAATGAAGGGCATGGCAGGGTTTAACGGAATGCAGTGTTATAACTAGTTTGATGTGGTATCCTTATAGTCAAAGCCATTTGAGAGAGAGAGAGAGAGAGACAGAGAGACAGAGAGAAAGAATATATATTCTTTTTTTCATTTTCATGTCATTGTGTTTCGAATTATTGACCTGTATCATCATATCTCCACCTGGAGATTCTCCAGGTCACTCTCTTCCACTATCATATTAGTTGTATTTCGGTTAAATGTTAAAAACGAAAATGGCATTTTTGCCAATTATCCAAATCCGTTCAAGTTAAAAGTTAACATTTTTTTGTATCGACAGAAAGTCAGAAACGATTCAAAGCAATAATTCAACACTCATCTTTTAATTAATATCATTACAAACTCGTAAAAGAACCCTTTTTAAAATGTGTCAAATGATTGTCTCTCTTCTCTTCTTGATGTATCTCTTATGTCTTCATCTGCATCATGATGAAAACTCTCCTCCTGACACTGTGTGTAGAAACATCCTTGAACAAGACAGTGCAGGCCCGTGACTTGCATGGCTGTCAATGCTGTGTGAAAGAGTCAATGTGAGGCCTACAGTACATTGTAAAGCACTTTGAATGGTCAAAATGCATTCTGAGAAAAATTGCTTTTTACTGCTGTTGTCTTTATTGCGACCGAAGGTCGGATTATACCCTGAAAAACCTTGTAGGTTGTCTGACTGTCTGTACAGGAAGTGATGTCAGTGTGATGTCAGTGAGTCACAGTGATGTGGTACAGAATTACTCATATATGGGCATAAAAAGGATGTCACGTGACATCACTTCCTGTACTGACAGTCAGACAAGCTACGAGATTTTTCAGGGTATAAAAGTCCATATATGGTGATTCCCAGAAAAAGAAAAAACCTTTTATGTCCATACATGGAGATTTCTGTCATAAATTCCAGGTCGAAAATGAGAATGTTAGGGTACCATATATGGCCCATATATGGAGATCCACAGGCATCAAACCAAGGCCCTAACTCACCAAGGCCCTGCTTGGCATTACTAATTAACGTACATTTTTTTATGCCCATCTCCATGTATGGGCATAACATTGTATGTATATGGATACATATTATTATTAATAAAGGATAACATTAAATTAAAAAGTCCATATATGGTCATTCCCAGAAAAAAAAAACTTTTACTTTGTTGACATTTGTCCCTCAGGGCTCTATTCTTGGTCCTTGCCTTTGTCCTGATAATTAATCACTGTAAGTGTGTGTGTCCATATGCACATATTGCATACAACGTAGACAAATGTACAATTGCATTAATTTAATAGTGTTCAAGTATCTGTGTGTGTGTGTGTGTGTGTGTGTGTGTGTGTGTGTGTGTGTGTGTGTGTGTGTGTGTGTGTGTGTGTGTGTGTGTGTGTGTGTGTGTGTGTGTGCATTTGTGCGCATGTGTGTGTGTTTGTTTGTGTGTTTTACCAGGACTGAGTCAACCAAACTATAAAATAATAATAGACAGGTCTGTCTCCTCATAGTAGATTAATGACAGTTTGTTCTCATGTTAATTTCTCAGTGGAGCTGCTTGAAAACATCAGCATAGTCAAATCACTTGCTGGATGGAGCATCCAGGTCGTGTTTTTACCTTAAACTTTTGATTTAAGGACACAAAAAATGTGTTTGACTTCATATCCATAATACAATTATTATAAAATGTACGATTTGACCACATATTGTGGGCATGTCATAAAAGTAAAGTTAAATATGTGAAATATGCAATAACAGGCCCATAATAATGCTGCTTTACAAAAAAGTGTATGATACTGAAATTGTATCTATGAATATGAGAAAGTTGAATCTGAAACACAATGTTATACAATATGTAGTGGGGGTCCCTGCTGTGTATCTCTCTCAGCTAAAAGCTCACAACGCAACATATTGTGAGCTTGAAGATCAGCTATTTCTCAGAAAAGGAATGCTCAGGTTCAAGTCAGGTTCAAGTCAGGTTCAAGTCAGGTTCAAGTTGTAAGAAATAGATTTGCACACAGTAGCTCCATTCAAAGGTTTTATAGACATCCTCCTGAGTGGCGTTTGGAGGAGAAAGCTCTTCTTCAGACTCCAAAGTCAAAGTGCAGTAAGAAGACAACAATTATACTGATGAATTGGGCTTTGAAGTGTTTCAACTGTCAGTCAGTGGTTCCCAAAGCTTTTAGTTCAAGGCCCAAAAGAGAAATGAGACATTATGAATAGCAGATCTACAAGCTTATAGATCTGCTATTTTCTTTATTTATTTATGGAAAGTATTCGATTTGTTTTATTTTATTCATTAAATATTTGTTAGAATTGAATGCAATTTAGTTTTTAATACATTGTTTAGTTTTTTCAACTCTTAAATAATTTGAAATAATATTATATATTATTTATTGTAGGAATAAAAAACAAAAGGGGATATTTACTTGCGACTCCCAAATAATTGGTCCACGACCCAGACATGGGTCCCGACCCACTGTTAGGGAACCAGTGCTGTAAGTGATACTGCACTGGTTCCCAAACAGTGGGTTGGGACCCATATCTGGGTCATCATGAACGATGATTTGACCTTTGCTTTGAGACAAATAAATAGCCTATTACTGCACTTTTATATCTATTTCTTCCCCTTTGATCTGATTCAAGTTGTTAACCTGACATGACTCAATTCAAGGGTTAGATTTGTACATCCTTTAATATCAATGTAAATGTTCTTCCTTTTCATTTCAATTCCCCATGGAGGAATTTGACATAGTGTCAACTGAATACGATCCATACAAACAAATTAGTAAAAACACATACTTTTTTTGCCATGCGACATTTCGAAAGGGCAATGTGATATATTTAACCACGATACCTCCAAGTAAGCTGTTTTAATATTTTATTATGGTGTTATCATTTTATTGACAGTGGTTCAAGTGACTGCAGGGTTCATAGTCTACCTCACCAACCCATTGTGGCTTAATAATTTAACTAATTTAATATTTAACATACTGACCTCTGCTAACCATCATATAACTGTACTTTGTCATAAAAAGATTCATCCAACGTGGTTATCTATATTAGCAACATATATAAAAAATACAGTACAGTTCAGTAAAAGAGGAAAAGTATCATAATAATAGTCTGATGCATTTCACACGTGCTGTATCTCAACTGTATCTCATCGTTCTCAATTCTCATTCTCATGTTGTCAATGCAAATAACCCTGCTGTGACACACACACACACACACACACACACACACACACACACACACACACACACACATACACACACACACACACACACACACACACACACACACACACACACACACACACACACACACACACACACACACACACACACACACACTAACCTGGGCTAACCTGCTTTCCCAAAAATGCCATGCATGTGATGAAGACGTCACCTGCTAGTTTGAGAACCTGGCACAGACTATATGAAGGAGTTTCCTTGTGTGTCAAAGCTCCACCCAAACGTTGCCAGATTCATACAGTATAAGACCATAAGATTCACGTTCAGATCAAACACAATTACAGTGAGGAGGACAGACTGTCTTTCCACAGCTACAGGAGGGAATACTGACCCAGACCACTGGGACCTGCTGTTGACTCTGTAAGCTGAATGGACTTTAACAAGAACTACAATTCAAAGGGAAAGTAAACTTCAGGGAACATTCTAGAGGAGGGAGTTTTACCACCACTGACTGGCTGATTTTCTGGCTTGAGCAGCGTATTTGAAGCTACACACTGAGACCAAATGGCTTCCAACGCATCTCGCCCAGAAGAGGATTATTCATGTCCTGTGTGTTGTGACATCTTTAAAGATCCTGTTCTCCTGTCCTGCAGCCACAGCTTCTGTAAAGCCTGTCTGCAGGAATGGTGGAGAGAGAAGGTAATAAAAGAATGTCCAGTTTGTAAGGAGAGACATTCAGTGGATCCACCCAGAAACCTGGCTCTGAAGAACCTCTGTGAGGCCTTCATACAGGAGAGACATCAGAGAGCTTCAACAGGGTCTGAGGTTCTCTGCAGTCTGCATGCTGAGAAACTCAAACTGTTCTGTCTGGAATGTCAACAGCCAGCGTGTTTTGTGTGTCGAGATTCTGAAAAACACATCAACCACAGATTCAGACCCATCGATGAAGCTGCACCGGATCACAAGGAGAAAGTCAAGAAATTACTGAAGCCTTTACAGGAGAAACTGGAGGTCTTTAATAAAGTTAAAACAAACTGTGACCAAACAGCAGAACACATTAAGGTCCGGGCCCGGCACACAGAGATGCAGATGAAGGAACAGTATAAGAAGATGCATCAGTTTCTACAAGAGGAAGAGGAGGCCAGGATCACTGCACTGAGGGAGGAAGAGCAGCAGAAGACTCAGATGGTGAAGGAGAAGATTGAGGGTCTGAACAGAGACATATCAACCCTTTCAGACACAATCAGAGCCATAGAGGAGGATCTGAGAGCTGAACACATCTCATTCCTGCAGAACTACAAGACCACAGTGGAAAGAGTCCAGTTCACACTGCAGGACCCACAGCCGGTCTCAGGAGCACTGATAGACGAGACCAAACACCTGAAGAACCTGACCTTCAGAGTCTGGGACAAGATGAAGGACATTGTCTCCTACACTCCTGTCATTCTGGACCCCAACACTGCCCGTGCAAAACTCATCCTGTCTGATGATCTGACCAGTGTCAGATGTGGAGATGCACAGCAGCTTCCTGACAACCCAGAGAGGTTTGACCACTGGTGCCGGGTCCTGGGTTCTGAGGGCTTTAACTCTGGGACTCACAGCTGGGATGTTGAGGTTGAAGAAAGTTCAAACTGGTGGCTGGGTGTGTTAGCAGAATCGTTTCAGAGGAAGGGAAAGAGTGGAGGTCATTACTGGACCATGTGGTTATCTAAAGGTAAATACACAGCATTTTCCTCACCAGGGTCACTCACTGATCTCTCAGTGAAGCAGAACCCCAAGAAGATCAGAGTCCAGCTGGACTGGAACAAAGGAAAGCTTTCCTTCTCTGATCCTGATACTAACACACACATACACACCTTCACACACACTTTCACTGACACACTCTTTCCTTTCTTGTATACTTCTGGTACTCTGAAGTTGTTACCATGGAAGATCAGTGTAACTCTGGAACCATGTAGTTAGAAATGATGATGATGATGATGATGATGATGATGATGCTGTATAATCATATTAGTAATAGTAGACCTACTAGTGCCAACAATAATTCATATTAGGGGAAATGTAATTATCTCAGTAAACATCGAGATACTTTCCTATAAAATGTATCAGACTATTATGATATGTTTACTCTTGCACTTAACTGCACTGTACTTTTTACACCGTCTATTTCCTAATATAGAATCATCACATTGGAATAATCTCTTTATGCCATTATAAAGAATGACATGTTATAATATGATGGCTAGCAGAGGTCAGTATGTTAAATATTACATTAGTTTTATGAAACCACAACGGTTGAGGTAGACTATGAATCCTGCAGTCACTTGAATCACTGTTAATAAAATGATAAAACCATAATAAAATATTTAAACAGCTTACTTGGAGGTGTTGTGGGTCTAAATATGTCACGTTTCTCTTTTGAAATCGTCGCTTGACTAAAGAAGTATTTGTTTTTAACTGTATTGTTTAATGTATTCAGTTTACACTGTCATTTCTTCCATGGGTAATCTGAGAAATACATTCACATGAAACAGGAGAACATTTTACATTGATATGAAAGAAGGACATAAAAATCGATGTCAGTTTAACAACTTGAATCAGGACACATCCACACAGACCCTTTAAAGGCAGGTGCTGAATCCAAAAGCACACAAGATCAGAGGGCAAGAAATAGATATAAAAGTAGTAACTACTTTATTTGTCTCAAATCATCGTTCATGATTTTGGGGGATAAATATTTACCTCAAGAACAGATTAGTGCAGTATCACTTACAGTACTGGTTCCCAAACAGTGGGTCGGGACACATGTTTGGGTCGTGGACCAATTTTGTATGGGTCGCGAATAAATATAACCTTTTGTTTTTTTATTCCTACATTTAAAAAAAATATATATTATTACAAAAGATTTAAGAGAGTTGAAACAAAAAAACTAAAACAATTCCCAACTTAGTAAGTAAAAACAACTATTAAAAACAGCATTTCATTCAATTCTAACATTTTCCAAAAGTATTTCATGAATAAAATAAAAAATCTAATAATTTTCCATAAATAACAAAAAATATTGTTTAAGAAGTAGTGAAAATATAGCAGAACTATAAGCTTGTAGATCTACTATTCGTACTGCTTATTTCTCTTTTGGGAACCACTGACTGTTGAAACACTTCAAAGCCCAAATCATCAGTATAATGTGTGTCTTCTTATTGCACTTTGACTTTGGATTCTGAAGAAGAGACACTTTTCTTATTAATATGTTGGGTTCATGTTAATGTGTATTTAAACACATAGAGACTAAATACTTCACCGAAATAGCCACTCTACAAGCTCAGAGGCCTGTTTTCCCTGTTTTTTTTAAATGTTATAATAATTGTATCTAAATGGAGGTGAAGTCAAACACATTGTTTTCGTGTCCTTAGGATGCTCCATCCAACAAGTGATTTGACTATGCTGATGTTTTCAAGGCAGCGGCTCTGCTGACAAAAGAACATGGCAACAAACTGTCATTAATCTATGAGGAGACACACGGTCACACACCTATCTATTATTATATTCTAGTTTGGTTTGGTCTAGTCCTGGTCAAACACACACGCACACACGCACGTATGCACGCACACACACACACACACACACACACACAAAAAGATACTTGAACACTATTAAATGAATGCACGTATGCATGTATGTATTGTACATTTGTCCACGTGTCTACATTAATAGAGACCAGGACAGGAATTTCAGGGAGGCCACGAAGGCCATGGCCGTTGTTGCCCCTCAGTTTGGCCTTGTGCCCATCAAATAAATGTCATGCTCTGAGGCTTTTGTTTAGATTCTGAATTCTGAATTCGTAATTCCCCGTCTTTAGCATGGATAAGTAAATACCATTATTTATTTATTTGGCTGCAGATATAGTCTACCTATTAAATGTAAAATCATCCTTAACCCTTACATTAAATCAATTCTTTCAATGGACTAAAATCGTGTTGACTAAATATGGTTTAAGTGGTAAAAACAAGTATAAAATGTGTTAAAATATTCCCAGTCCTCAGCCTCACCCTGTGTGCTGCTGGCTCCCTCTAGTGTCAGTGAAGGTGTAGTGTTGTTCAATAGATATCAGTGGTGTAGGTTATACAGTACATGCAGCTCATACAACCTCTGTTCTATACAGCTACTGTAGGTCCCTTCCACACCATGTCATAAACAACATGTCTATCACTAGTTGATTTACCCTACTAGAACATGGACATCATAAATATTATTAGATACCCATAGATAGTTTTATCTTGTATCTTTATTTTAAGAGAGGGAGTTAGCTTTGTGGACAACTTGGTGCTTTCTTTGATTTTATTTTGTAAAACAAAAAGTATATGTCAACTCAATATTCTCAACAAAAGTCAAAACATCCAAAACACTGAGGAGACTCCATGCTCACTACTTATCAGAGTAGTTCAGTTCCTACATACAGTGGTTTCTGAACGGCAGACATAACAAATACAACCATTAGTTGTGTTGCTGCCTTCACCCAGTTCTTTGAAAAGCTCCTGATACCTCCTGCTCCAACATGAAGGACCACACTACAATATGTGCAATGCTTCTGCTTGGGAATTGTTTCCTTCCATGCTTTGAATGTGATGGTGTGGCTGTAGGTGAGACTACAACACTGCTAATGTTTAGGAGGCCTGTCAGCTGTGATGAGAGTCTCCACTTTATGTGCACTAATATGGAGACATATACTGCAATCACTTTTAACAAGAGAGTCACTTATGGTTACATAAACATCAACATCTCATCTTTCCCATACTGTAGGTGTGCTTTGGCCCTTGGGCACAAAACCAGACTACAGAATAGAACAAGGCACTGAATCCTATAATAACTTACATGCCTGCATCCTCTGTCACTGTGCTGTGAAACAGTTCATGTGAGGACATTTTAAAGCACTATGAACAGTCAAAGTTCACTCTGAGACCATAAAAATCATAACTTCTTCATTCACTCTATTGTTCCATCTACATATAATAAAATAAAAGACTTGTCTTGACTGTGACACATCTCATTCAACCAATTCAGTATGTGTGGAGCATACTGCATGTGTGTATTGATTGCCAAAATAGGGCATTGAAAATAGCTGATCTACAAGCTCACACAATGTGTCACATCGCAAAGCATTGTGAGCTTGGAAATCTCCTATTTTCACAACTAAATATCAATCAGGCTTTATGAGTGAATTTGTCTGTAAGAGTATGCATGCCTGTGTGTGTCGGGCTGCATGTGTGTGTCCGTGTGTGGGCATGTGTATGTGTGAACTTGGCAACAGGTCTATGGTTTGTCAAAGCTCCGCCTCTTGCCAGTCTGTTCTGACTGAGAAGATAAGATTGGGACCGGTTTTGGGCATTCAAGATTTCGATATGTTTAGTGTCAATAAAGATGTCAAAGTCATTGATTCTGCAAAGCCGATCTTGGAAGCCATCGGCAAAAAACAATATAAAGTCCTTCGAATTTGCCTCTGGGACCACCGCCCGTGTAGAGAATGGATGTCGGCCCGTTCACTCTCCTTCAGCCCTGCTCATCTGGCGGTGCTCCTTTCTTTACATTCCTCATAACAACAATCTAGTCTACACGTTGTAATGGCAGATGTCAACCGATTCAGCTGCGGAGCTCTGAATCTGTCTTGAGAGATTACTGCAAAGCTAATCTTTTTGTAAAATATCAAAATCTAACTTACAATGTCACCAGTCATTTCATGAGACTACAACACTGCTCATGTTTAGGAGGGCTTTCAACTGTGTGTCCACCCTGGGAGAAAGAGAGACAAGGAGAGAGAGAGAGAGAGAGAGAGAGAGAGAGAGAGAGAGAGAGAGAGTGTAAAGTTAAAGTTATAGTTATAGTTTTACAGTTACAATCAAATGTCATGTTACAGTTTAGTTAATAGAGATGCATAGAGATGTGATGTGATAAGATTGACAATGTCATGACTCTTACAGTATCCTCAACAGATCATACCTTTTCTTATTTTTTTTAAACTTTATTTTTTTAAAATGTAAACCTTTTTAAAATAAAACAACTCCGTTGAGAGGCATATTTCTGCTGGCATGTGACTTTATTTGTAGGATATTATATTTTGTTTCATGTACACCAAATGTGTATTCTCAATTTAACGCTGAAAAAAAAAAACTGAAGTTACTTTTTCTACTGTATGTAACTTTACATACTAGCCCTTAGATGCATAAGTGGGGTCAAAAATAACACCAGGGGTTGTTATTCTTCAAAATCTTTAAAAGTAAAAGTGTTAATATTTTCATATTCCAGGTATTCCTCATAAAACATGTTTGTGACATGAGGCCATTTGCATTTTTATTTATTCTTTCATTAATTTTAAGAAATTGCAGTTTTTGTATCACTACCCCTCTCTTCCACGAGTGGGGTAAAAAATTACCCCAATTAAAATCAATGCCCTTTTGCAATATTGATTGATTGATTGAAGACTTTATTAGAAGTTTGCATAGGAAAAGGTACAGTTTCATGACGGTACAGTTCACTGGTACAAGGTCTACTAAAAGGAGATCCATGAAAAGACTAAGCTTATTTCCACTGGAAACCATTGAAGTATCTCATATAACATTGAATGACAGACAAATAGAACACAGTACTATGCAGTAGATATGTAAAGAAAAACAACAAAGAAAACAGTAAGTCTAAACAAACAGTATATACAAAGAAGGGGCAGGGGAGGGTAGGGTTGGGCTAGGTTAGTTTTTTACCAGTTGCGAACGGCTGCTGCCTGTAAGTGATTTTTCAGGGCAATTTTAAAGGATGCTAGTGATCCACACTCCTTTATGACCTTCGGTAAGGCTTTCCACATTTTGGTGGTATAGCAGAAAAAAGAGTTTGACCCTTTGTTGGTTTTGACTCTGGGTTGAAAGTGATCTGTGGCGCTGCCTCTGGTGTTGTAATTATGGACATCCTTAATGTTTATAAAGTATTTTGACAGGTACTTGGGTATCATAGTGGTGTAGTGTATCTTGTACACCAGGCCCATTGCAAGTTGCTGTACTCTGTCATCTACTCTGAGCCACCCCACTCTTAACTGGTGAGTAGCGGTGATAAATAAACTACTTTGCTCTCACACATAACTCTGCCATACTTTTGCCTAGCAACGTGATTTCAACTTTAAAATGCTCACACGACTTGGGCCTTTTTTCCGCCAATAGGGAAGAGCTGTAATTGTGGAAGCCCCGCCCCCTCTGTCAACTAAACGCGTGCAGCAGCTGTCACACTTTGCTGTCACACTTTGCTCTCACACGTAACTCTGGCATGCTTTTGCGCAGCAACGTGATTTCAACTTTAAAACACTCACACGACTTGGCACTTTTTCCGGCCAATAGAGACAAGCTGTAATTATTGAAGCCCCGCCCCCCTGTCTACCTATTGGCTGGGCTTTAAACAGCCATAACTCCAGTTCGCAGCATGGTACCGTCTCGAAACTTGGTCTCTGGACTTAGACCGCCATAGGGATGAGCTGCAATTGTTGAAGCCCCGCCCCCTCTTTCCTCCTATTGGCTGGGCTTTAAACAGCCATAACTCCAGTTTGCAGCATATGGTACCGTCTCGAAACTTGGTGTCTGGACTTAGATGGCCAATATGGACGAGCTAATTGTTGAAGCTACGCCTCCTCTTACCTGTTTCCGCCCGCCCTGCCGGTCGCTTCTTGCCCTTAGGGCGTCTTACTGGTAATAGTAGTAGTAGTAGTAAATTAGTAATAGTAGTAATAGTAGTAATAATAGTTGCGATCATAGGTCGCAAGTTTAGTATGTGCACGGTCACAGCTTGTCCGTATGTGTATCTCTGTCATGCCTGACACTGTGGTTCTATGGGTTTGTCGGGAGGGGGGTGCGGTGTTGGAAGAACATTAAACTGGAATGAACCTTATGCTGTTTAATAAAACTCCCTCACTGCAAACATGTTATTGTTGACACTGGGTGTTGACACTTCTCCAACAGGATCTGGCATGTCCGGGTACCTGTGCCTCCCTCGAGGCTCAAGATCAAGTTTTCCTAGGAGCCCTGGCCCCACGCCAGTGAAAACAGGATCCAATTACAGCCGTGTGTCTTCCTCCTTCTCCTCGTTCTGCAGCATCTCCCCCTCCCCGGAGGATTGGTTAACTCGATGCTTGTCCTCTTCCTCACCCTGTCTTTTGGTCTGCATCCTCCTCATCCTGTGTCACACTGTTCTCTTTGGATCTGCGTTTTTCCTCCCCCTGATAAATCGTACTTTTTTCTTGGACAACAACAACAAGTAGGTCGGGAGTGGCTTATTGTCGGCATCAGCCGGTAACACGCGGGAGTCTGTCCCCGTTACAATGCGCTAGACCCCTGGGAGATGGACTGCTGAGGTGGAGCGCCACACCTACCATCAGCTCCCAGTACTTGCCGCACAACTTGCCAAGCCGTGCTACTCATACGCTGAGTTGGCGGTTTTTCTTGGAGACATATTATATAAGAATATATTAGTTTTATATATTGAAATATAGGTTGTCCGGTCTCTATGGCAATATTATTCATATCCATCGCTAGTAATACTTGAACTCCATATATACATATCGGTTATGTCTGTATTAGGATGTATTAGGCAATTTAGGCATGAAAACTTTGAAAAACGTTGAGTATTCATCATGTACTGTAGGTTTATTGAAGGTAGCCTGTAAAGTGGCCATGCCCTGGAGATATTGTGATATCAAATGAAGCATTCTCGCCCTTAGGGCATCTTACTGGTAATATAGGAGATGTTGACACAATGATACGGCAATCTGTTGATTACAGTAAGGCTGGTCCACTGTGTGTAGTATAAATTGTTGTCTTTGTCCAAAAGTGTCACTGTAGATCACGCAGGGAACTGTCCAGCTGATCCAACTCTCAATCTGGATGTGAACCACATGTGGTCTATGTGTCGCAGTTCTCCACATTGGTAGCAGCCAGAGCATAGGCCTTTGTTCTGTCTATCCAGTGCCTCTTGTGATTGACCGGTAGAGACTGGGGAATGGCTCCTGTAATGACTCACTTCACTTTCACCATCACTTTCCCCACACTTGGCTTGTCTTGGGCATGGATATGCTCTCTAAAACGGCCAGGAAGGAGTCCTTGAACAAAGGCTTGTGTCACCATTTCCTCATGGAAATTATACAAATTGTGATAGCTGCATTGGATTAGACAATTTAGCTTGATGGCATATGCTCCTATGCTCTACTTTTCTCTGCCTACTGGACAATTGCCATCCGCAAAGGCAGAATGGCCAAAGGCTCCTCTTGTCTGAGGCTTGGTCTGAGGCATAGCCTCTGTCCTAATGCCAAGGTAAAATTACCCTATTTACCAGCGGCAGTGGGTGAAAATGCCTTGGTTACAATGGAGGTGGATGAGCAGCAGAGGTTTGTATTATTAAACCTTAATTGGTGTGACGCTAAGCAAGCACTTAGTTTAAACGTCGGTTTACTCATTTAAAAGACTGAATATTAGCGTGTAGCGCCGCAAAGAGCTAAAGACAGGGGGCCGCCATCTTGTTTTCAAGGCAGTTCACATGGCAACGGACCCTGCCCAATCAGAGGAAGGTATGGGCGTGATCAAAGGCAAGCAGGGGCGTGTCTTGCGCGATTGCCGTTACGTTTCAATATCACGCTGCTGCACGCGTTTAGTTGACAGAGGGGGCGGGGCTTCAACAATTACAGCTCATCCCAAAAAGGCAAAAGTCGTGTGAGCGTTTTAAAGTTGAAATCACGTTGCTATAGGCAAAAGTATGGCAGAGTTATGTGTGAGAGAAAAGTAGTTTATAGCAAAAACGCATTGATTTTAATTGGGGTCATTTTTGACCCCACTCATGGAAGAGTGTAGGTATTGGTAGGTCATGCATCCAAGGGTTAAGGGTAGAAATGTATCAAGTTACTGCCATGGTGAGTTACTTGTAACTATGCAAGTTACGCTTTCAAAGTATCTTCCCCAACACTGCTGTGCACACCTCATAATAACCCAAACTGCACACAATTCGGAGCACATATCTTCGAACGGACAAGGACTAGTTCAACTTTATTTTAAGGGTTAATACCTACCGGGGACGCTGTTAGGGCTGTGGGTGTGTTGTCTCCTCCGCGTCATCAGTGTCATCAATGCCCTAGGTGGGATTGGCGAAAGGGCCTTTCTGTGTGGAGTTTGCATGTTCTCCCTGTGTCCCCTGGGGTAGGTAGACATATCCTCAAAATAAAAACATGCAGTAATCCTGATCTTGATTCTGCCCCAAAAAAGAAAAAAGAAATTGCATATTTTAAATAATCAATTTCAATGGAGATTATTTTACCCGATTTCTTGCCCACCTGTCTGTTGGAGTTAGGCTACATCATGGCAAGGTACAGTAACTACTCAACCCAATCTTCTACCAAAGGGTTCTTGCCCTGTAAGGTGCTGTTTGTGCAACAGAGAATAAGATCTGAATTGCAGACTTGAATTGCTGACAAGAAAAAGTAAAAACACATTATTCATTATAACTCATGTTTATTGCCCTAATGTATAAACATCAACTCATTGAAATAGCTCTTCCTGTATTTCAGCTGGTGATGAGGTTTTAGTGTCCTTGGACACACCAATGATCTGCACAAATACCCTCACTTACACACACACTATTAAACCTAGACTATATTGTTATGAATATACAACACCTAAATAATTTCCTTATGCTTCTCACAAAAAAGTGTATAAATGACTACATAATGATGTGCATTGATGGTACTGTAAGTCCACTCTAGCATACAAGTTACTGTACGTACAAATGGCGTGTGCTTGTATTGTTTTTATACAGATTGCTTTGCAGAGGACAGTGTTACTTGAGGACAGGAGGAGATCAAGTTCTACCTGTTAAAATATGTGTTGGTTTGGCAATAAAGCAGACACGAACATGATGATGAGTGATTAGAAAATGAAGGGCATGGAGGGTTTAAAGGAATGCAGTGTCATAACGAGTTTGATGCTGTATCGCGAAAGAGAGAGAGAGAGAGAGACAGACAGACAGACAGACAGACAGACAGACAGACAGAGACAGGAGGAAAGTACTATAGTCAGGAAAAGTTAGCAGAATATCTGTCAAATGTGGGAATAAATTCCTTACCAAACAATTTCTTCACCAATGTGTTCGTAAAGGTGTCTAGTAACATATCTAACAAAGATTGAAATTCAACATCCCTAGCAAAATGTTTGACAGCTAGGGTAATTCTGGGTCTCATTCACTTACTATACACTATACTGTAAGGGAAAAGATCACTCCCAAAAATAAGCTTTAATTGGGATGTGAGGGGTCTAACTAGGTGTTTTTAATTATTCTGAATCCATTGCAAGCATTTGTTTTGCACGAAAAACATCCTTTGGGCCAAAAATGGGCCCATACACCTTGTGAAAAGTGATGACTCATCACTAAACCATATTTTTTTTGCGTCTGTTTTTGGCCCAATGAATGTTTTTCGTGCAAAACAAATGCTTGCAATGGATTCAGAATAATTAAAAACACCCAGTTAGACCCCTAACATGCTACTTAAAGCATATTTTTGGGAGTGATTTTTTTCCCTTATAGTACAGTGTATAGTAAGTGAATGAGACCCAGAATTACCCTAGCTGTCAAACATTTTGCTAGGGATGTTGAATTTCAATCTTTGTTAGATATGTTACTAGACACCTTTACGAACACATTGGTGAAGAAATTGTTTGGTAAGGAATTTATTCCCAGGGTTTTATTAAAATTCCCTGACTACTAGGAAGACACCTCAGGGTGACTTGCGACCTCAGGGTGACATGTCGCGCCAATTCTTGGCCATCTGGTCAGTGATGGGACTAGTTACTCATATATGGAGACCCCTTCATGATAGTTATGTTATGTCAAAACATGCCCATATATGGACATTACCAAATATGGGCATTCCCATATATGTCCTTAATATTGATAACATAATATCCTTAATAATGTCCTTAATATTGACAATATAGAAATCTCCATATATGGGCATAAAACATATGTTAATTAGTAATGCCAAGCAGGGCCTTGGTGAGTTAGGGCCTTGGTTTGATGCCTGTGGATCTCCATATATGGGCATAAAACGTAGGGCCTTGGTTTGATGCCTGTGGATCTCCATATATGGGCATAAGGGGGTACCCTAACATTCTCATTTTCGGCCTCCATTTTCTGTACAATGTCACGTGACATCCCTTTTATGCCCACATATGAGTCATTCTGTACCACATCACTGTGATCAACTTTCGCTTTGCCATGCAATCAACTTCAGAGCAGTGATGTGGCACAGAATGACAGTGAGTCACAGTGATGTGGTACAGAATGACTCATATATGGGCATAAAAGTGATGTCACGTGACATCACTTCCTGTATGTCACATGACACGTGACATCCCAAAGACATCACTTCCTGTACTGAAAAACATGTGACATCACAATGACATCACTTCCTGTACAGACAGGCAAGCCACGAGATTTCTCAGGGTATATTGTGTTTTTCATGTCATTGTGTTTCTATTGTAGACCTGTATCATCATATTTCTGGTCTCTCTTCCGGTATGGACTCAATTTCGATCCTTTAGAGAACATATTATTCGCCTGTGGTCTTACAAGCTATATTTAAAATGTGTCAGCTGCATGTCTCTCTTCTCTTTTTGACTATGAATCTCTTGATGTCTTCATGTGCATCATAGTGAAAACACTCCTCCTGACACCGTGTAGAAGCATCCTTAAACAAGACACTGAACCCCTAACTGCTTCTGTTGCTGCCTATACATACTGTATTAGCCTACCTGTGTCTGTCTCATGACGTCAGAAAATCTATGATGTCACCATCTCTGTATTTGGGAAAGGTTTAATTTTAGCATTTTCCCATTAAAGTCAAAGGAGAAAATGAATTCACAAATAAATTAATATAAATGAAACTATACTACATCCTTACCCCTCTCCTCACCCCATCCCTAAGGGATCCTTACCTGTCCTTACCTGTCCTTACCTGTCCTTACCTGTCCTTACCAGTCCTTACCTGTCCTTACCTGTCCTTACCTGTCCTTACCTGTCCTTACCTGTCCGATCTCGGGCCGCTCACGTCTAGAGATCGCCTATTTATAAATTGGATAAATACCCGTTTGTAGCCTTATTGCGACCGTAAGGTCGCAGTTTAGTATGAAAACCTCCACCGGCCGTCCGTCGGTCACACGTGCGGTCGACCGCACGTCACACGTGCGGTCGACGTGTGATGAGGTCACGATGAGTCATCTATGCCCAAATATAGATTTCTAGGTCAGATGGCCCATAGAGTTTGTGATGTCAAACCTAGCAACCCAATATAAACAAACCTGATGTCAGACCTGAAGTATCCTTTTATACCCATATATGGAGATACAGAGATCTCCATATATGGGCATATTAGAAAGCCCATATATGGGCATATACGGATGACATCAGGGATATCCATATATGGGCATAAAAGGGACAAGGGCTTACAGTTAAGAGATCTCCATATGGGCATATCAGAAAGCCCATATATGTTCATATACTGATGACATCAGGAATATCCATATATGGGCATAAAAGGGACAAGGACTTACAGTTAAGAGATCTCCATATATGGGCATAAAGGGACAAGGACTGTTACAGTAGATATAGAGATGTCCATATATGGGCATAAATGAACAAGGACTGACAAACACTGAGATCTCCATATAACCTATGGGAATATAAGGGACGAGGACTGTCAGCTTGTAGACCTATTTTCTAAATATTGTTGTACATTAAAAACTTGAAATGGGTCGTTCTGCATAGTACTTGGGATTTGTTGATGTAAATGTTCACATAGAGTGTAATAATTGGTAAAACAAACTTTTGGCCTATTTGTGGAGATAAGCGACCAACGGTCGCTTATCTCCCGATTAGGGAGTCTTACTGGTACTCTATATGCATTGATATTATGATGTCACCCTTTGCCCCTCTCTGATTGGCTATGGGCATACATGCCACAGCCCGTGGCCCGTGATTGGCTACAGGGCTTAAACACCGACACGCAGACACACATAGATGTGGCTAATTTATAGATAGACAGCATCATATAGGTTTGTACAAAGAAATACAATTAGCAGTTACAGTGTTGTTAAGGTGCTGTTCGTGCAACAGGAAATAATGTTTTAAAGGTGATACACCATGCATTTAAAAAGTATTTATGTCGTATTGTTTATGTCCCAAAAACGTTTTTCAAAAGGTTTGAGGCTAAATTACAGCTCCTGAATAGAGAGCCTCTCTCATTTTTGAATGGCTCTCAGAGCATTTCAGCTGCAGTACCACCTTTGGCCTGAACTGCGCCAAGTAATCCCACACATGAAGACCAGGCCAATGTCTTTTTTTCTTTCTTTCTTTCTTTTTTTTTTACATTCCACCTCTGAGAATGGGATCTGAATTGCAGACTTGAATAATTAATAAAATGTTAAAAAGTAACAACACATTTGTTAAACTGACATAACTCAATTCAAGGATTAGATTTTTACATCCTATAATATCAATGTAAATGTTCTTCCTTTTCATTTCAATTCCCCTTGGAAGAATTTGACATAGTGTCAACTGAATACGATCCATACAAACAAATTAGTAAAAACACATACTTTATTTGTCAAGCGACATTTCGAAAGGGCAATGTGTATAACCACGATACCTCCAAGTAAGCTGTTTTAATATTTTATTATGGTGTTATCATTTTATTGACAGTGATTCAAGTGACTGCAGGGTTCATAGTCTACCTCACCGACACCAGCCCATTGTGGCTTAATAAAACTAATTTAATATTTAACATACTGACCTCTGCTAACCATCACATAACTGTACTTTGTCATAAAAGGATTCATCCAACGTGGTTATCTATATTAGGAACATATATAAAAAATACAGTACAGTTCAGTAAAAGAGGAAAAGTATCATAATAATAGTCTGATGCATTTCACACGTGCTGTATCTCAACTGTATCTCATCGTTCTCAATTCTCATTCTCATTCTCATGTTGTCAATGCAAATAACCTAGCTGTGACAATTGAGGATTTAATTGCAGTCAAGAGCAGATTTAGATTTAGATTTGGACTCCTCAATGATAGCTACGCATGTGCATGTGCACACATGCGTATGGAAAGCAATGTTGTCTGCAGCAGGGACACCAGCCATTATGGGCCTGGAGGTCGATTAGAGTAGGATCCTATGGGGAGACTGGAGCCCAGGGCGTCCTTGGCTGTTCTCCGCTATTGCTGTTTAATTTCTCCAGAAAAAAAGGAATTTGCGAAAGATGGGAACGAGGACACATTACATTTTTCCACCAAGGAGTAGTTTTTGGTGAAAAACAAATGCTTGCAATTAATTCCAAATCATGAAAAATCCCAAGATTGACCCCACACAAGCTACTTATGGCAGAATTAAACATTTGCGGAGCACACCGATACTTTTCCTGGAGTTACAATTATAGTTTTACAGTTACGATCAAATGTCATGTAACTGTTTAGTTAATAGAGATGCATAGAGATGTGATAAGATTGGTGATCAAATGTCATGACTCTAACAGTAGATCATACTTTTTCTTTTTTCTTTTTTTTTTACTTTACACAGATGTTTACTAAAGAAAATGTAAACCTTTTTGAAATAAACGCATATAAAAGGCATATTTCTGCTGGCATGATTTTGTTTTGTGTACACCAAATGTACATTCTCAATTTAACGCTGGAAAAAACTGAAGTTACTTTTTCTATGTAACTTTACATACCAGGGGTAGAAATGTATCTTGATCAAGTTACTGCCATGGTGAGTTACTTGTAACTATGCAAGTTACGCTTTCAAAGTATCTTCCCCAACACTGCACATAATTCAGAGCACATCTTCGAACGGACAAGGACTAGTTCAACTTGGCGAGGTCGCGCCAATTCTTGGGTATCTGGCCAATGATGGGACCAGTTACTCATATATGGAGACCCCTTCATGATAGTTATGTTATGTCAAAACATGCCCATATATGGACATTACCAAATATGGGCATTCCCATATATGTCCTTAATATTGATAACATAATATCCTTAATAATGTCCTTAACACATTGCCTGCCCCACGTTTTTTATTAAACTCTTCCAAAACATGTCAGGGTTTTGGAGCATTTTGACTAATTTGCAATGAATATTTTGGAAATGTGTTTCTATGTCTATGAACAAATGGAGTATACCCATTTGTTCATAGACATCTATACTTTATTAAAAAAAATAAACAAGAGTTTAAATTATGTTCCATGATTTTCTATGAATTTATTAGCGACTACTGCGCCAGCCCCAAATGGCCTAATTTGTTTAAAAAGGCTAGAAAAAAGGCTTTTTATGAAATAACATGAATAAGTCTCTTATTGGGTTGATTTTGTTGTTTCAAGCCAATAGATGCAACTGTAGCACTGTGCTCAGTCTCAACACACATGCACACATACACACATACACACGTGCACGCGCACACACATGTGAAGAAGGACCATCCTATTTGAAAGGAACCCTGTGTCATGTGATTTCTTAACAAAAGGAAACACTTGTAACTCATCTCTACATCTTTGCATAATCTTTGCAGCATGCCGTGCACACTCTCTCACACGCACACACACACACACTTTGGCAGATCAATGCAGAGAAAAGTTTGCTGGATCAATGCACACGTGCATGCACAGATTGCACACACAACTGGATACAATTATTTTACCCCTTTTTGAGAGACCTTTCAGCGGGGTGCGTTCTTTCTTGTCCAGACCATAGACTGGTCCAGACAGAGGCTACTACGACCAGTGGATGACCAACACAGGGACAACACCGGAATCGTGTTGGATCATTTTGTTTACTGTTGTTTAGCCACATGGATTATAGTTTTACGAGCCAGCAGACTGTTTGTTTATCAATGGAATATCTTTACGAGCCAGTAGTGCACTGGGGGAGGAGGAGGTGACAGTGTATCAGGTAGGATCAGGCTACACCCTGGTTTTTTCATCACAGGGGCAGGCTAAACCCTGGGTCTTTCATTGTGTTGTGTGTGCAGGGGTGTCGTGTCGCACCAAAATCTGGGCCCTGGCTACAAGGATTCACTGCGGGACCCCCATGATTGTTCTTCATAGGGGGGATTTCAAAAATAGCAGATGTACAAGCTCGCAGAGTGCCGCGCTATGAGCTTGTAGATCTGCTATTTTTCAATAGTTAAAGTATAAAATAATTATGTCCCCTCCACCTTGGGCCGTAGTAACTCAGTCCCACTCGCACTCCCCCCTTGTGACACCCCTCAGTCTTCCTCCTCCTCTCCCACTATAAATACAGAGTGTCTTCACCTAAATACACTCAAATCTAAACAAATTCTACTGTCATCTCTAGGTTATCAATCAACTATCTAAACTCTAACTCTAACTATAAATATCCTATATTCAAATCTCAACCGAGCCTCCCGAGTCCCAACCGATATTTTTTTTTTTTTTTTTTTTTTCCTCAGCTGGCGGCTTGTGTAGTCGCGTCTCTTAAACTGCTGCAGACTTTTCTCCCTCTCACTCTGTTGTATTTGGATTGCCTGATAACATGTATTTCAATGCAGTTTTTTGACCTTTTTTCTTCATTCACGTGAATGACCTGGTTCCCTTTGATGTTGCCCTACTGTATTAAGTCACAGGCAGCGCGAGAGCGTCATCAATTGTAAAACAATGAAAAGACTATAGCCCGTAGATAAACGGGCTGGGCGGTAGATAGCTGGGCAAAATAGAACGTTTATAAACGGGCTGGGCGGCAGATGTGTTAATATTGACAATATAGGAATCTCCATATATGGGCATAAAACGTATGTTAATTAGTAATGCCAAGCAGGGCCTTTGTGAGTTAGGGACTTGGGTTGGCCTTGGTTTGATGCCTGTGGATCTCCATATATGGGCATAAAACGTAGGGCCTTGGTTTGATGCCTGTGGATCTCCATATATGGGCATAAGGGGGTACCCTAACATTCTCATTTTCGGCCTCCATTTTCTGTACAATGTCACGTGACATCCCTTTTATGCCCATATATGAGTCATTCTGTACCACATCACTGTGATCAACTTTCGCTTTGCCATGCAATCAACTTCAGAGCAGTGATGTGGCACAGAGTGACAGTGAGTCACAGTGATGTGGCACAGAATGACTCAAATATGGGCATAAAAGTGATGTCACGTGACATCCCTTCCTGTACTGAAAAACATGTGACATCACAATGACATCACTTCCTGTACTGAAAAACACGTGACATCACAATGACATCACTTCCTGTACAGACAGACAAGCCATTGTCTCGCGTAGCCAGACAACTATTCCACAATCTCCGAATATTTGACCAAATCGCGGAGGCAACAGTCTGGCCACGCGAGACTAGACAAGCCATGAGATTTCTCAGGGTATATGCGACCTTCGGTCGCAATAATTGTGTTTTTCATGTCATTGTGTTTCTATTGTAGACCTGTAACATCATATTTCTGGTCTCTCTTCCGGTATGGACTCAATTTCGATCCTTTAGAGAACATATTATTCGCCTGTGGTCTTACAAGCTATATTTAAAATGTGTCAGCTGCATGTCTCTCTTCTCCTTTTGACTATGAATCTCTTGATGTCTTCATGTGCGTCATAGTGAAAACACTCCTCCTGACACCGTGTAGAAGCATCCTTAAACAAGACACTGAACCCCTAACTGCTTCTGTTGCTGCCTATACTGTATGTATTACCTGTGTCTGTCTCATGACGTCACAAAATCTATGATGTCACCATCTCCGTATTTGGGAAAGGTTTAATTTTAGCATTCTCCCAGTCAAAGGAGAAAATGAATTCACAATTAAATTAATATAAATGAAACTATACTAGATCCTTACCTCTCTACTCACCCATCCCTAAGGGATCCTTACCTGTCCTTACCTGTCCTTACCTGTCCTTACCTGTCCTTACCTGTCCTTACCTGTCCTTACCTGTCCGATCTCGGGCCGCTCACGTCTAGAGATCGCCTATTTATAAACTGGATAAATACCTGTTTGTATCCTTATACTCTATATGCATTGATATATTATGATGTCACCCTTTGCCCCTCTCTGATTGGCTATGGGCATACATGCCACAGCCCGTGGCCCGTGATTGGCTACAGGGCTTAAACACAGACACGCAGACACATAGATTTGGCTAATTTATAGATAGACAGCATCATATAGGTTTGTACAAAGAAATACAAATAGCAGTTACAGTGTTGTTAAGGTGCTGTTCGTGCAACAGGAAAGAATGTTTTAAGATAGTTTAAAACCACCTCAGGTGAAATCACACCAGGTAGAATCTGCACAGGTCAGGTGTCAATTTAATCTACATGATAGAAAGTAATCCCACACATGAAGACCAGGCCAATGTCTTTTTTTCTTTCTTTTTTTTGTGTTTACATTCCACCTCTGAGAATGGGATCTGAATTGCAGACTTGAACAATTAATAAAATGTTAAAAAGTAACAACACATTATTCATTGTAAGGTAAGCTCATGTTTATTGTGCTACTGTATAAACATCAACTAATTGAAATAGTTCTTCCTGTGTTACAGCTGCAGGTTTTAGTGTCCTTGGACACACTAATGATCGTACACTACCCCACTGACTCACACACTTGTACTATTCATTATTCAACACAACCCTAAGACCATCTTTGTTATACAAAAGGGACACCTACATAATTTCCACTCAAATCCAATCTAGCATACAAGTTACTTACAAAGATGGGCGTGTGCTTATTATTAAAAGTCAGATTACTGCTAAGGACAGTGTTATTGAGGACAGGAAAACAAGTTCTACCAGCTAAACACTATAACTGATACGAACCTGATGAATGATGAGTGATTAGATAATGAAGGGCACTAGGGTTTAACGGAATGCAGTGTCATAACTAGTTTGATGCGGTATCCTTATAGTCAAAGCCATTTGAGAGAGAGAGAGAGACAGAGAGAAAGAATATTTATTATTTTTTTCATTTTCATGTCATTGTGTTTGAATTGTTGACTTGTATCATCATATCTCCACCTGGAGATTCTCCAGGTCACTCTCTTCCACTATCATATTAGTTGTATTTCGGTTAAATGTTAAAAACGAAAATGGCATTTTTGCCAATTATCCAAATCCGTTCAAGTTAAAAGTTAACGATTTGTTTTGTATCGACAGAAACGGTTCAAAACAATAATTCAACACTCATCTTTTAATTAATATCATTACAAAGTCGTAAAAGAACCCTTTTTAAAATGTGTCAAATTATTGTCTCTCTTCTCTTCTTGGTGTGACTATCTCTTATGTCTTCATCTGCATCATGATGAAAACTCTCCTCCTGACACTGTGTGTAGAAACATCCTTGAACAAGACAGTGCAGGTCTGTGACTTGCATGGCTGTCAATGCCGTGTGAAAGAGTCAATGTGAGGCCTACAGTACATTGTAAAGCACTTTGAATGGTCAAAATGCATTCTGAGAAACACTGCTGTTGTCTTTATTGCGACCGAAGGTCGCATTATACCCTGAAAAACCTCGTAGTTTGTCTGACTGTCTGTACAGGAAGTGATGTCAGTGTGATGTCAGTGAGTCACAGTGATGTGGTACAGAATAACTCATACATGTGACATCACTTCCTGTACTGACAGTCAGACAAGCTACGAGATTTCTCAGGGAATAAAAGTCCATAATATGGTGATTCCCAGAAAAAGGAAAAAAAACTTTTATGTCCATACATGGAGATTTCTGATGTCATAAATTCCAGGTCGAAAATGAGAATGTTAGGATACCATATGGCCCATATATGGAGATCCACAGGCATCAAACCAAGGCCCTAACTCACCAACGCCCTGCTTGGCATTACTAATTAACGTACATTTTTTATGCCCATCTCCATGTATGGGCATAACATTGTATGTATATGGATACATATTATTATTAATAAAGGATAAAATAAAATAAAAAGTCCATATATGGTCTTTCCAAGAAAAAGAAAAAAACCTTTTACTTTGTTGACATTTGTCCCTCAGGGCTCTATTCTTGGTCCTTGCCTTTGTCCTGATAATTAATCACTGTAAGTGTGTGTGTCCATATGCACATATTGCATACAACGTAGACAAATGTACAATTGCATTAATTTAATAGTGTTCAAGTATCTGTGTGTGTGTGTGTGTGTGTGTGTGTGTGTGTGTGTGTGTGTATGTGTGTGTGTGTGTGTGTGTGTGTGTGTGTGTGTGTGTGTGTGTGTGTGTGTGTGTGTGTGTGTGTGTGTGTGTGTGTGTGTTTGTTTGTTTGTTTGTGTGTTTTACAAGTCAACCAAACTAGAAAATAATAATAGACAGGTCTGTCTCCTCATAGTAGATTAATGACAGTTTGTTCCCATGTTAATTTCTCAGTGGAGCTGCTTGAAAACATCAGCATAGTCAAATCACTTGCTGGATGGAGCATCCAGGTCATGTTTTTACCTTAAACTTTTGATTTAAGGACACAAAAAAATGTGTTTGACTTCATATCCATTTACATACAATTATTATAAAATGTACGATTTGACCACATATTGTGGGCATGTCATAAAAGTAAAGTTAAATATGCGAAATATGCGATAACAGGCCGATAATAATGCTGCTTTACAAAAAAGGTGTATGATACTGAAACTGTATCTATGAATATGAGAAAGTTGAATCTGAAACACAATTTTGTACAATATGTAGTGGGGGTCCCTGCTGTGTATCTCTCTCAGCTAAAAGCTAACAATGCAACATATTGTGATCTTGAAGATCAGCTATTTTCGGTTAATGTTCCCCTCAGAAAAGGAATGCTCAGGTTCAAGTTGTAAGAAATAGATTTGCACACAGTTGCTCCATTCAAAGGTTTTATAGACATCCTCCTGAGTGACGTTTGGAGGAGAAAGCTCTTCTTCAGACTCCCAAGTCAAAGTGCAGTAAGAAGACAACAATTATACTGATGAATTGGGCTTTGAAGTGTTTCAACTGTCAGTCAGTGGTTCCCAAAGCTTTTAGATCAAGGCCCAAAAGAGAAATGAGACATTATGAATAGCAGATCTACAAGCTTATAGATCTGCTATTTTCTGTATTTATTTATTTATGGAAATTATTCGATTTATTTTATTTTATTCATTAAATATTTGTTGGAATTGAATGCAATTTAGTTTTTAATAGATTGTTTAGTTTTTTCAACTCTTAAATAATTTGAAATAATATTATATATTATTTATAAACAAAAGGGGATATTTACTCGCGACTCCCAAATAATTGGTCCACGACCCAGACATGGGTCCTGACCCTTTGTTAGGGAACCAGTGATCTGCACTGGTTCCCAAACAGTGGGTTGGGACCCATGTCTGGGTCATTATGATCGATGATTTGACCTTTGCTTTGAGACAAATAAATAGACTAGTTACTGCACTTTTATATCTATTTCTTCCCCTTTGATCTGATTCAAGTTGTTAAACTGACATAACTCAATTCAAGGATTAGATTTTTACATCCTTTAATATCAATGTAAATGTTCTTCCTTTTCATTTCAATTCCCCATGGAAGAATTTGACATAGTGTCAACTGAATACTATCCATACAAACAAATTAACACATTAGTAAAAACACATACTTTTTTTGTCAAGCGACATTTCGAAAGGGCAAAGTGATATATGTATAACCACGATACCTCCAAGTAAGCTGTTTTAATATTTTATTATGGTGTTATCATTTTATTGACAGTGATTCAAGTGACTGCAGGGTTCATAGTCTACCTCAACGACACCAGCCCATTATGGCTTAATAAAACTAATTTAATATTTAACATACTGACCTCTGCTAACCATCATATAACTGTACTTTGTCATAAAAGGATTCATCCAACGTGGTTATCTATATTAGGAACATATATAAAAAATACAGTACAGTTCAGTAAAAGAGGTAAAGTATCATAATAATAGTCTGATGCATTTCACACATGCTCTATCTCAACTGTATCTCATCGTTCTCAATTCTCATTCTCATGTTGTCAATGCAAATAACCCTGCTGTGACAATTGAGGGTTTATTTAATTGCAGTCAAGAGCAGATTTAGATTTAGATTTGGACTCCTCAGTGATAGCTACACGCATGTGCATGTGCACACATGCACGCACACTCACACACACACACACACACACACACACACACACACACACACACACACACACACACACACACACACACACACACACACACACACACACACACACACACACACACACACACACACACACACACACACACTAACCTGGGCTAACCTGCTTTCCCAAAAATGCCATGCATGTGATGAAGACGTCACATGCTAGTTTGAGAACCTGGCACAGACTATATAGTCTGGTAGGAAGGTAGGCCTCCCGCGCACCCGAGAGATATATTTTTCTAACCTACCTTTTTAGAATCCTTAAGGTGTCTAGTTAATGAATTTTGATGTTCCCAGATCCAATTATTGTCCCATATATGTTTTTTTTAACCATATGTTGTGTCCGTCCTGGATTTTTGGCTGTGAAAACAAATAACTTTAAATCAACATAGCTCCTGAACCATACATCCGACAGAAACCATTCACCCCATTTTATGTTCGTCTTTGCAAGATGAATTGATTGATATGAAGATTTGCCATGGTTCCATCATGTTTAGTGCATTAAAACCCAAATAAACACAAAAAAGGTTAAAATTCGCCTAAACTGGATCACAACAACTCCTCCCCCATGCACCCTATTGATATATTTTTTCTAACATTTGCATTTTTACAATCTTCAAGATGTGTAGTAAACAAATGTTGATGTTCACCACTTGAAATATTGACACATGTATGTTTATTCTGGCATAGTGTTTGCTATAGTGAATCTTTGCAAATGCAAAAAAGAGAATGTAAAATCTACATAAGGTCTTAACTATACATTATTCTGAGACAAATGTCCAATTTGTCTGTTTCATTTTGGCATGAGGCATTAAGGGAGATGGCTAGTGACATAATATGTACATTTATGGATCATCAATACTCAAATAAATGCTAAAATGCAGACAATTCAATAGGCAGAATTGGGACAGAGGACATTTACCAATACAAATGAAGGAGTTTATGTTCTTTTTATTTTTTTTATTGTTAATATTAATGCTTTAGGTGCTTGATACACACATCCCATCCCCAATTCAAAATATAGTGCTAGGTTTTAATTTTGCCTACAGTCTTGGATATCTGCAAACATTTAAAATATAGCCTACATGAAGTCTTAATTAATGATATGCATAGACAAATTACCCTATTTTGTTTATTTTTTGGCATGACATGTCATGCCAAAATACCATTTCATGCCAAGATTTGATTCTAGACAACCTCAGGTTTCCAATGGAACCAACCTTGTCATGCTACCTTGTCTGGCAGGGGGGGTAAATGCCTAATGATTCAAAGATAGACAACATTTTGGCAAGGGATAAACGGCCATCACCAATTTTCAAAAGGACCCTTGAGCTTTCGCCTCGATTCATGTGAATGGAAACGCGTGAAAGCCTCCCCTGTACAGACATGCCAAATTTAGGACAATCTCATGCTGTGTTGGGTAAGAACCATGCAGTTTTTTGTATTCTTTATGAACACATACATTAACTACTGTACTTTCTTTATAGGGGCGGCATAGCTGAATGGTTGGGGAGCCTGCATGGGGAACCAGAGCTCCTGGTTGTTCCAGGTTCGATTCCAGGCAAGGGTAGCAATGTTGATCTGTGTGGAGGAAAATAGTTATCTATCTATCTATATAGACCACTGCACTGCATCTCAACTCAATTAAAAGCACATTTAACATGACCACATTGACCAGGTCACCCATATACTGTACAGTAAAAAAAAAAACATAACAATGCATAAATAGACATTAGCCTAGCATAAAATACCAATGAATACCAAAATAAACAAAAGCAACACATTAGCATGTAAAGGAAAATCATGGACTGCCATGGAGGTCTTTAATAAAGATAAAATATCAGTCGACTGGGCAGCTCTGATGTGTAGGGGCAAGCTGTTACAGAGCTTTGGGGCCCCAGGCTGTCCTGCATAGATCACAGTAGTGCATCTGTTGACCACTGTACTACATCTATAGACACTACATTGGTCTACAGATGCATTCAAGTGGTTTAACAGATGCACTCGAGTAGTCTACAGATGCACTAATGTGATCAACAGATCACAATAGTGGTCTGCAGTTGAGCTAAAGTGGTTTACAGATGCAATAGAGTGGTCTACATATCACAATATTGGTCTGCAGATGTGCTAAAGTGACGTATAGATGCACTAGAGTGGTATAGATGCACTACAGTGGCCTGTAGGGCAAGCTGTTACAGAGTCTGGGGCCCCAGGCTGTCCTGCATAGACCACAGTAGTGCATCTGTTGACCACTGTACTACATCTACAGACACTACATTGGTCTACAGATGCATTTGAGTAGTCTACAGATGCACTAATGTGGTAAACAGAACACAACAGTGGCCCACAGTTGCACTAGAATGGTCTACAGATCACAACAGTGGTCTACAGATGCACTACAGTGGTCTATAGATGTAGTACAGTGGTCTATAGATGTAGTACAGTGGTCTATAGATGTAGTACAGTGGTCAAAAGATACACTACTGTGGTCTATGCAGGACAGCCTGGGGCCCCTCAGGCTCTGTAATAGCTTGCCCCTACACATCAGAGCTGCCCAGTAAACAGTCTTTATTAAAGACCTGCCTGATCTTTAGCTGAGACTGGCAGTCCATGATCTTCCTTTACTGATGCTAATGTTTTTTGCTTTTGTTTATTTTGATATTCTATGCTATATATATATATTGCATTGTTATGTCTTTTCTATTATTGTTTTTAATTGTACAGCACTTTGGGTGACCTGGTCATGTTAAATGTGCTTTAGAAATGTGCTTTTAATTGTGTTGAGGTGAGATGCAGTGCAGTGGTCTAGATAGATAGATAGATAGATAGATATTTTCCTCCACATCGACATTGCTACCCTTGCCTGGAATCGAACCTGGGACAACCAGGGGCTCTGGTTCCCCAGGCGGGCTCCCCAACTACTCAGCTATGCTGCCCCTATAAAGACACTACAGTAACTAGTTAATGTATGTGGTCTAAAACAGATATTTTACTGGATTAAAAAACAGCATGGTTCTTACCCAACACTGCATGGGATTGTCCTAAATTTGGCATGTCAGTACAGGGAAGGCTTTCACACATTTCCGTTTACATAAATCGAGGTGAAAGCTCGATTGTCCATTTGGAAATTGGTGATGGCCGTTTATCCTTTGCCAAAATGTTGTCCATCTTTGAATCATTAGGCATTTACTTGCATGACAAGGTTGGTTCCATTGGAAACCTGAGGTTGTCTAGAATCAAATCTTGGTATGAAATGGTAGGTTAGTAATGGTAATATGTCTATGTGTAACAGAGGTGAATGGGACCTCCCCACCCTGGGTTCGGACCCGGGCCTCCCACCCGAAGTCCAATATCTTAACCATCGCTCCAAAGGGATATCCCTATGGAACAAGGGAGATACTAGACTTTTGAGGCTTCAAGGCTGGGGCTGCAACTCTCTCCGCCACATTCACCCCCCTTTAGACCTCCTCCTATGGGGAAGCCCGATCCGGGTCACGGCACCATTGTAACGGAGGTGAATCAGACCTCCCCACCTGGGCTTCGAACCCGGGCCTCCCACGCGAAAGTCCAATATCTTAACCATCGCTCCAAAGGGATATCTCTATGGAACAAGGGAGATACTAGACCTTTGAGGCTTCAAGGCTGGGGCTGCAACTCTCTCTGCCACGTATGCATATCATTTAATTAAGATGTCACGTATATTTGATATTGTTTGCAGATATCCAAGACTGTAGGCAAAATTAAAACCTGGCACTATTTTGAATTGAGGATGGGATGTGTGTATCAAGCACCTAAAGCATTCATATTAACAATTTGAAGAAAGAAAATGCCTATGTCCTCTGTCCCAATTCCGCCTATTGAATTGTCTGCATTTTAGTTTGAGTATTGATGATCCATCACTAGCCATCTCCCTCAATGCCTCATGCAAAAATGAAACAGAAAAATTGGACATTTGTCTCAGAAAAAATGTATAAAGACCTTATGTAAATCCGCCTATTGAATTGTCTGCATTTTAGCATTTATTTGAGTATTGATGATCCATAAATGTACATATTATGTCACTAGCCATCTCCCTTAATGCCTCATGCCAAAATGAAACAGACAAATTGGACATTTGTCTCAGAATAATGTATAGTTAAGACCTTATGTAGATTTGATATTCTCTTTTTTGCATTTGCAAAGATTCACTATAGCAAACACTATGCCAGAATAAACATACATGTGTCAATATTTCAAGTGGGGAACATCAACATTTGTTTACTACACATTAGGCGGGTGCAGTTATGAAAAAAAAGCACCTAACCCCAAAAAAATTGCAACAAAAGGTTTTTCAACTGTTTTGTGTAGTATTAGGTGTCCTTAATAACATACTAAAAGTCTACCAAAGTCTGACCACTGGAAAGGTGTAATTTTCAAGATGGCATCCAGGATGGACAAACATTCATTAAAATACTCTAACTCCTTCATTATTTACCCTAGACATATCTTCTTTGTGTCAAACCCTATGTTTATGTGGCCTAGGAATCCATTGGACTTGTCCAAATTGCAGAAATACAATTACATAATTCTGAAATCCAATATTGTGTCTGTGACTATTAAAACCCACTGAAAGGGCCAACCGTTTCAAGTTAGCTAACTTAATATGTATTAAATACCACATAGTTATTTCTTTACATTTGTTTTTCACTTGAAATATCATACTTCCACCCCTACTGTACATACTAGATTTTTTCTTTTTCTTGCAGACAAGCACAGTGTACATACATTTTCAAGAACTTTCTGATATATTAGGAAGGTGTATATTCTAGGAACAGTATGAGTGTGCAAATTAGGAAGGTGTATATTCTAGGAACAGTATGAGTGTGCAAAGAGGGGTTGTGGTGAGTATGGAGGTTAGTGCAGAGCTGTCTGAGCCTACTGTAATGGTCTACTGGGTGCCTATAGGCAGAGGTGGTGAATAAGGCCTAGGGTGCAGACTGCAGAGTATGGGGATGGGGCCGGGGTGGGTGAAAGGGTAAGCGGGCTCTCGTCTAAGAGTTTAGTGGACCCCTTCAGGTGGATGAGGGCGTAGGGGTATCTTGATAGCTCCATGGGCTCTTGGAGCACTGTCTGAAGTGCAAAGTTACATGAGTTCTCTCCTCCCCCATGTCAGAGGGGGAAAAAACAACAACAACTGGCTGTAGTGGGGCACTTGGAAGCCCAGGACGAGTGTCCATAGGTGGTAAGAGAGAATGGGCCGTGTGGTGGTGGTTCTTAGGCCTTAGTGGTGCAATAGCCAAATGCCAATACGCAAACTTCCATCCTCACAATTGGGTTCGCTTAAAGAAACGCTCCATGGTTAGTGTAAATTTGGTGAGACTACAATTAGTTATGATGTGTCAGACAGCTGGGTTGTTATGTGGAGGAGGCTCACAGCTCCTCCAAAAACAAATTTGCATTTGACACAAACTGGATCACGCTGGAGGATGGAGTGAGGAGGAGGCAAGTAAGGTATTGGAATTAAGATCATGCATTTGGCCGACAGGGGTGTCACCTGGCTTACTGATAGTCCCACTGGTTCCAAGTGGCCCTTCGGGTCATGATAGGCCCTTGTGGGTGGGTATAGATAATGAGGAAGGCCAGTTCCCAGTGTTGGTGGTTGTAAAACCACCATGTGGAGCATGACTGTGTGTCAGGCTGATGGGTGTTTCCCTATTACTGGCTCACAGGAGAGTCAGTGTCTGGTTGTTTGGTATTTTCTAAGACCATTAATATTAACAGGAGCCCATAGTGACCTATCAATGTGACTCAGAGGGTGCTTGGCTGTTACGCTCTCCAGTTAAAAAGCTGAGGTGTATGCAGAAAGCAATGCTTGTCTGTCAGATAGCAGCAAGGACACAGCCTTGCGTTGGCCTTGAAGTTGGTTAGATGGGAAGACTTGGAGCACAGCGTGTCATGAGCTGTCCCATCTGCCCTCTTACTCATGGACAGATTAACCCCTGCGAGGGCCCCTGGCCAATAATTGTTTAGGGCCCCCCACCCTCCATCATAACCCCCCCTCCCTCCCTCCTGATGCACACTACCCAGCTCGTATTTTAAGCCATGATTGTCATATGTGGGCCAAGAAAGCACCTGTAGACAACAGAGGAGGGGCCCACACTTTAGATTTGTAATTAATGTATACATTTAATTTTAGTAAATTGCCAATGACCACGCTGCCCAGTTCCCCCACGGGCCCCTGAGAGCCAAGGGCCCCTGGCAACGGCCCCACCGGCCCAATGGTTAATACAGCCCTGCTCTTACTACTAAAATGCTCTTGAAAAAACTGACAAGTCAATCTGAACCCTATCCGTGCCACACTCCTCTCAACTACTCCTGCCAAGACCCAGTAAACACCTAGTTTGTGACAGCACTGACCTCCACTCCCTCTCCAAGCCCATGATGGCCCAGCTTAGTCCTCAAGTATGGAGCTTTTCAGATATGTAAAGGGGGTAAGGGGACATCACAGGATATCCCAGGCTCCAGACCCCCTCTTAAAGGAGTAGTTCACCCCCAAAATAACTTTTTTTCTATTGATTAGTCACACCATGGAGAGTAGAGTTCAATAATATTTTTTGGTTTTTGTCGCATTCCTAAGACAAAAATTTGATTTGAGTAAATTTACCCCCATTGATTCCGGATGGTGACCCGTTTCGAAACGGGTCACCATCCGGAATCAATGGGGGTACATTTATTGTTATCACATTTTTGTCTTAGAAATGTGACAAAAACCAAAAAATATTATTGAACTCTACTCTCCATGGCGTGACTAATCAATAGAAAAAAAGTCATTTTGGGGGTGAACTACTCCTTTAACCTACACTCATCAGAACCTACCTGTACCCACCTGAGAGCCACCAGATCCCCACTACACTCCCACACTGCCCCCCTCACTGATCGTCACATCATTCACCCCTCATGCTCCCTTTTCCGCCCAATGTGCATTCTATCCCTGCTACACACATCCATTCCCCCCGGGGGGACTCTTCAGAGGTAACAGTTTTGTGACTCTCAGTGGTTTCAGTGCAAACCTAATGCTTTTAATGAATTCATAATCATGAAGAAACTCTAGTTTGACTGATCACAAGCTACGTACTGAGGTGAGAATTACAATTCTTTAGATTTTTCCTGTATAAGGTTGCAGCACCCCAACATTCAGCATCTGTCACAGGTTCCCCTAGGGGAGTTATATTTAATTATTATTTTTTATGTGATACTAGACACCTTATCAAACACAATGGTGAAGCCATTTCTTCACCATTGTGTTTCCCAAAATGTGTATTTAATGACTATAACATGGCTACTCTGTTTTTATTAATTTCACATACCTCACAGTAATAACGAATTTATTCCTTATTGGTATCAAAAGAAATCTCCTGAAAACTTTAACAAAATGTTAATTATAACTGAAATCATCAATACTGGACATTATGGCACATTGAAAAGGAGAAATGTCCAATTACATTCGGAAATCTTCAAATTTAACATAAATATGCTTATAACCTTATTATAACCAACTCTTTTAACATAATTGTACTTGTAATCACTTGACTATAATTTATATATGCTAATTGGATTCCTAGATCATCAAAATATGAGGCCTGACACCACAAATATTTGTCTATGATGAATAATAAAGGAATAATGGTCTTTTAAGGAACTGGCGGCGGCCATCTTGAAAATATGCATTTCTAGTGGTCAGATTTTGGTAGACTTTTGATATGTTATTAAGTACACCTGATACTACAATAAACCATTGAGAACCCTTTTGTTGCAATTTTTTTTGGGTCAAACCATATCTGCACCCGCCTACATCTTGAAGATTGTAAAAATGCAAATGTTAGAAAAAATATATCAATAGGGTGCATGGGGGAGGAGTTGTTGAGAACCAGTTTAGGCGAATTTTAACTTATTTTGTGTTTATTTGGGTTTTAATGCACTAAACTTGATGGAACCATGGCAAATCTTCATATCAATCAATTCATCTTGCAAAGACGAACATAAAATGGGGTGAATTGTTTCTGTCAGATGTATGGTTCAGGAGCTATGTTGATTTAAAGTTATTCGTTTTCACAGCCAAAAATCCAGGACGGACACAACATATGGTTAAAAAAAACATATATGGGACAATAATTGGATCTGGGAACATCAAAATTCATTAACTAGACACCTTAAGGATTCTAAAAAGGTAGGTTAGAAAAATATATCTCTTGGGTGCGCGGGAGGCCTACCTTCCTACCAGACTAATATGAAGGAGTTTCCTTGTGTGGCAAAGCTCCACCCAGATGTTGCCAGATTCATACAGTATAAGACCATAAGATTCACCTTCAGATCAAACACAATTACAGTGAGGAGGACAGACAGTCTTTCCACAGCTACAGGAGGGAATACTGACCCAGACCACTGGAACCTGCTGCTGACTCTGTCAGCTGAATGGACTTTAACAAGAACCACCATTCAACGTGAAAGTAAACTTCAGGGAACATTCTAGAGGAGGGAGTGTTACCACCACTGACTGGCTGATATCCTGGCTTGAGCAGCGTATTTGAAGCTACACACTGAGACCAAATGGCTTCCAACGCATCTCGCCCAGAAGAGGATTATTCATGTCCTGTGTGTTGTGACATCTTTATAGATCCTGTTGTTTTGTCCTGTAGCCACAGCTTCTGTAAAGCCTGTCTGCAGGAATGGTGGAGAGAGAAGGTAATAAAAGAATGTCCAGTTTGTAAAGAGAAACATTCGGTGGATCCACCCAGAAACCTGGCTCTGAAGAACCTGTGTGAGGCCTTCATTCAGGAGAGACATCAGAGAGCTTCAACAGGGTCTGAGGTTCTCTGCAGTCTGCATGCTGAGAAACTCAAACTGTTCTGTCTGGAATGTCAACTGGCCGTGTGTCTTGTGTGTCGAGATTCCAAGAAACATATCAACCACAGATTCAGACCCATCGATGAAGCTGCACCGGAACACAAGGAGGAAGTCCAGAAATTACTGAAGCCTTTACAGGAGAAACTGAAGGTCTTTAATAAAGTTAAAACAAACTGTGACAAAACAGCAGAACACATTAAGGTCCGGGCCCGGCACACAGAGATGCAGATGAAGGAACAGTTTGAGAAGATGCATCAGTTTCTACAAGAGGAAGAGGAGGCCAGGATCACTACACTGAGGGAGGAAGAGCAGCAGAAGACTCAGATGGTGAAGGAGAAGATTGAGGGTCTGAACAGAGACATATCAACCCTTTCAGACACAATCAGAGCCATAGAGGAGGATCTGAGAGCTGAACACATCTCATTCCTGCAGAACTATAAGACCACAGTGGAAAGAGTCCAGCTCACACTGCAGGACCCACAGCCGGTCTCAGGAGCACTGATAGACGAGACCAAACACCTGAAGAACCTGACCTTCAGAGTCTGGGACAAGATGAAGGACATTGTCTCCTACACTCCTGTCATTCTGGACCCCAACACTGCCCATCCAAACCTCATCCTGTCTGATGATCTGACCAGTGTGAGACATGGAGATGTACAACAGCTTCCTGACAACCCAGAGAGGTTTGACCACTGGTTCCGTGTCCTGGGTTCTGAGGGCTTTAACTCTGGAACTCACAGCTGGGATGTTGAGGTTGGAGACAGTACATACTGGGTACTGGGTGTGCTAGCAGAGTCTTTTCAGAGGAAGGGAAAGGGAGGGGGTCAAGGCTGGGGCATATGGTTACATGAAGGTAAATACAGAGCAGGCTCCGGGTTCATCACTGTCCTCTCAGTGAAGCAGAACCCCAAGAAGATCAGAGTCCAGCTGGACTGGAACAAAGGAAAGCTGTCCTTCTCTGATCCTGATACTAACACACACATACACACCTTCACACACACTTTCACTGAAACACTCTTTCCATTCATTCAAACTGATCGTACTGTCCCTCTGAAGATGTTACCATGGAAGATCAGTGTAACCACATAGTTAGACATGATGATGATGATGATGATGATGATGATGATGATGATGATGATGATGATGATGATGATGATGATGATGATGATGATGATCACGATGATGATGATCATGAAAGACAAACTATTGAGACCTTAGGGTAATACCAGTCAATTTTGTAATCTATGATTGGTTTGTTGTCGCGGGCAATGAACAACATGTAGATGACGATAATTTCTAATGTCTATTGTCAATAATCAATGGTTACCAAAGTTGTAAATAATATTTAGTGTCCATTGTCAGCTTTCACTTTTCAATACATTATTACTTATTTCAGAAATAGTAATAATGCCAACAATAATAACGGGATAATTTGAATGATTAAGGTTATGGATCTCAGTAGTATCATGTTGAGGAATTGAGATGTGAAGTGTGAAATGTATCAGACTATTATTATGATACTTTTCCTTGTGTACTTAACTGTACTGTACTTTTTATATAATTTTATTTAATGTGGAATCACCATGTTGGAATCTTTTTATGACATAAAATACAGTTATATGATGGTTAGCAGAGGTCAGTATGTTAAATATTAAATTAGTTTTATGAAGCCACAAGGGTTGGTGAGGTAGACTATGAACCCTGCAGTCACTTGAATCACTGTTTATAAAATGATAACACCACCATAAGAAAATGTTAAAACAGCTTACTTGGAGGTGGTATATGTTACTTTGCCCTTTTGAAATGTCAAAAGGGCAATGTGACAAAAGAAGTATGTGTTTTTACTCAATTGTTTGTGTGGATAGTATTCAGTTGACACTACTGTTTGTAAAATTCTTCCATGGGGAATTTAAATGAAACAGAAGAACATTTACATTCATATTAAAGGATGCAGAAATCTAATTCTTGAATTGACTGATGACAGTTTAACAACTTGAATCAGCATCGAAGGACACATCCACACACAGACCCTTAAAGGCAGGTACTGAACCCAAAAGAACACCAGATAAAAGGTCAAGAAATAGATTTGCATATACTGTAATAAAAACATGAGTCTGAAGAAGAGCTTTCTCCTCCAAACGTCACTCAGGAGGATGCCTAACAAATACATCTTTGAAGGGCGCTACAGTGAGTGTGCAAATCTATTTGTCACCCCCAAGTTTGTTCAGTGAGCTTGTAGATCCACTATTTTCGGCAAAGAGATATGGTTTAGAGCAGGGGTCCTTAGCTGAGAGAGATAAAGCAGGGACCCCCAGTAATTGTATAAAACTGGGTTGCAAATTAAACTTTTTCATAGACTTCATAGATAACTTCAAACTTGTTTGACGGAACGATCATCAATGTTGTGTAAATTACGTTTTGTCTATTTGTTTCTTTGTTTACCCACTATCTTTTCTATTAATATGTTGGATTCATGTTAATGAGTATGTTCAGACATTTAACGACTTAACCCCTCAATACTTAGTAAGCTTGACCTCTGGCTCTGTACTTGATCTTCTCTTTTTTAAGTCTACACCAAATCTCGTTGCATAACATAGCCCATCTACAAGCTCACACCACGTCACAATGTGTCGCGTTATGAGCTTATAGATCGGCTATTTTCATTGCATTTTAGGCATAATCTGGTGAGCGGGTGATTTGTGCCAACATTAGGCACAATCCGCCCGCTAACCTGCCAAAGACACACAAATGTAGCTTAACCCATTTAAAAAATATATCTTCAACATTTGGCACGAAATGATGCACTGCGAGCTTGTATTTCTGCAAATTTTGAATAGCCAACACAGAAATCGAATCACAGATGCTTTCCTGGCTTTAGACCAGCAAAACACCGTCTCTGGTGCCTGGTGATGGTGTAGTGCTGACCCACTCTCATAATAGGAAAATAAAATCACATTGTAAAAGAAGGATTTCTTTCTAACATGGAGTCAGAGTGTGGTCATACCAGTCAGGGTGTAACATGTCTTTCTAACATGGAGTCAGAGTGTGGTCGAACCAGTCAGGGTGTAACATGTCTTTCTAACATGGAGTCAGAGTGTGGTCGTACCAGTCAGGGTGTAACATGTCTTTCTAACATGGAGTCAGAGTGTGGTCATACCAGTCGGGGTGTAACATATCTTTCTAACATGGAGTCAGAGTGTGCATGGTCGTACCAGTCGGGGTGTAACATATCTTTCTAACATGGAGTCAGAGTGTGGTCATACCAGTCAGGGTGTAACATATCTTTCTAACATGGAGTCAGAGTGTGGTCGTACCAGTCAGGGTGTAACATATCTTTCTAACATGGAGTCAGAGTGTGGTCATACCAGTCAGGGTGTAACATATCTTTCTAACATGGAGTCAGAGTGTGGTCGTACCAGTCAGGGTGTAACATATCTTTCTAACATGGGGTCAGAGTGTGGTCATACCAGTCAGGGTGTAACATATCTTTCTAACATGGGGTCAGAGTGTGGTCGTACCAGTCAGGGTGTAACATGTCTTTCTAACATGTGGTCAGAGTGTGGTCATACCAGTCAGGGTGTAACATATCTTTCTAACATGGAGTCAGAGTGTGGTCGTACCAGTCAGGGTGTAACATATCTTTCTAACATGGGGTCAGAGTGTGGTCATACCAGTCAGGGTGTAACATATCTTTCTAACATGGAGTCAGAGTGTGGTCGTACCAGTCAGGGTGTAACATATCTTTCTAACATGGGGTCAGAGTGTGGTCATACCAGTCAGGGTGTAACATGTCTTTCTAACATGTGGTCAGAGTGTGGTCGTACCAGTCGGGGTGTAGCGGTTGGGGTCGTGTAAGGGAACGACGGAGCCCTCCCATAGGTGGGGGGGTCTGTTGCTGTGGCGACGGTGCCTCCTCCTCCCCTCCTCCAGCTGGCGGTACTCTGTCCAGTTGCTGCAGCGTCTCACCTCTCTGTCCTCGTTGACGTCCCGCCTGTACCTGTCCCTGTCCTCCTCCCTCCGCTGCTCCCCTGCAGACATCTTCATCTGTCAGGGACAGGAACGTAGAGGACAGTACTCATGATTCAATCTCAAGACTGAAAGTGTGATTTGTGAAACAGTATGAAAAGGAGCCCACTCACACACACTAGTGCTGATTCCTGAACAAAACACAACATGTAAAATTATGATGTTTGAAGAAATCATATACTGAGGCTTTAAAGGAGTAGTTCACATTTTTTCTGTTGATTACTCACACCATGGAGACTTGTTTTTTTTGTATGTGTCGCATTCCTAAGACGAAATTTTGATTATTCGGTCCCCATCTGGAATCAATGGGGAATCAATTGTAATACTTTTTTGTCTTAGGAATGCAACAAAAAACTAAACATATTATTGAACTCAAGTCTCCATGGCGTGAGTAATCAATAAAAATAAACATTTTGGGAGTGAACTACTCTTTTAACCTTTGCTTTTATGATATAAACCTTTTGCTTTATATCAGAGAACATTAAGATTTTAGTTTGACCATTTCAAATGCTCTAATCTTAAAAACTGAAAATGGCCTATCTCCAAGCTCTCAATAAGTCTGAGTTTGCTATATTTATATATATTTGCTTCCATAGAAGACCTGCTGGCTTCGATTGAATACAAATGACTGAAATCAGTCGTGTGGGGACTGAGAACTTTAATCCACAAGTACATTTATATCCGTACTTTACTTGAGCATTTGTATTGCTTGTGACTTCCACTTTGTTACGTTTCAAAACTGTACTTTTTTTTTTTTTTTTTAACTTGTAGTTGAGTAATATTTGCCCAGGAGTATCTATACTTTTGACTCTAGCACTGGGGTTCAGTCAGTACTAGGGTTGAGTACTTTGTCCATGACTGGTGGTCCTCACCTGGTCCAGGTTCAGCCTGTGCAGCCAGGGGGCGACGTTGCAGCGGCCCATGGCCAGAGCCCCCGGAATTGAATTGAATTGAATTGAAGGGTCCGGGGAGGCCAGCCTTGTGGAGGAGCTCCACCTGGAGCCCAGGTCTGGGAAGACTGTGTTGAGCATGGAGAAGAGGAGCAGGAGGTCTTGGGCCTGGGGGGAGGCTCTGCTGGTCCCCGCTCTGTGGACGCTGACAGGGACGTCTCCCACCAACTCCTGCCCTCGCTGCAGGGACAGGCCTGTCACCACAGTTACAGTTTAGATGACGATTCATTGTCATATAAATAATCGTGATAAATGTGTGTGTGTGTGTGTTGTGTTTTTAGCACTAAGCATTGGAATCATTTATTTGTATTTAATAATGTTATACTTTAAAAAATGTTCAGAAATAGCAGATCTACAAGCTAAAAACGTGTGATGTTGGAACCATTTTGAGCCATCTTTTCATCATCCTTCTGAAGCTTCTGAATACAACCAGTTATGACGATTATGCAAAACAACAACAATAATTGCTCTCAGGATTTTATGTGATGTTTATGAGCAGAGAATGGCCTAGACCTCCAAGCTCACAAATGTCGCATCCGAGACACGATGCAAGCTTGTACGTTAGTATTAGCGCTCCCCAAAAACAACAGGTTTGGGCATGTTGGGAATTGATTATATAAAACAGTCACCTGTGTATTCAGTCATTGTTTGTAAACAAATAATTGATATAATTGATAATATTAGTGATGCAGTGTGTGTGTGTGTGTGTGTGTGTGTGTGTGTGCGTGTGCGTGTGTTAAATATAATTAATAAATGTGTATGGACCACTCATTGGCTAACAGTATAAGACTGTGGTTGTACTGGGCATGACGTTAAACTGCTCCATTGTAACTGCCATCGTCAAGTAGATGCAATGGATGCATTTGCAACTACTGTGGACTATGTAGCTTGCATGGTTGTTGGAGGGTTTTGACAAATTAAGATGCCTAAAGATGCGGCAGAAAGGCTGGCAAAGTATTGTGCTGTCTCTGCTGCCATTATACTGTATGGTGGAGCCACCGCTACTTGTGCCATGGAGTGGCATATCCATGATTTTATGAATGTTACCTTTACTGCACCTAAAATATGTGTGGACATACCGGTAAGTAAATGGTTAAACTGTGCGTGTGTGCGTGCGTGCGTGTGTGCGTTTATGTGTGTGTGTCTATGAACTTTGCAACACTTCTGTTGTGTGCCAAACCTCCGCCCCATCAGACTCGGCAGACAGAAATAGGAAACATAAATAGAAACTTTACAGCACACTCCTCACAGACCACTGGAACCTGCTGAATGAACTTTAACAAGAACCTGGATTCACCGAAAATGAACTTCATCTGAAAACTCTAGAAGAGGGAGTTTTATCACTAATGACTGGCTGATTTTGTGTCTTGAGCAGTGCGTTTGTAAAATGGCATCTAAGTCGTCTCTCTCCGAAGAGGATTATTCCTGTCCTGTGTGTCGTGACATCTTTAACGATCCTGTTCTCCTGTCCTGTAGCCACAGCTTCTGTAAAGCCTGTCTGCAAAAATGGTGGAGAGAGAAGATAATAAAAGAATGTCCAGTTTGTAAGGAGAGACATTCATTGGATCCACCCAGAAACCTGGCTCTGAAGAACCTGTGTGAGGCCTTCATACAGGAGAGACATCAGAGAGCGTCAACAGGGTCTGAGGTTCTCTGCAGTCTGCATGCTGATGAGAAACTCAAACTGTTCTGTCTGGAATGTCAACTGACCGTGTGTTTTTTGTGTCGAGATTCTAAAAAACACATCAACCACAGATTCAGACCCATCGATGAAGCTGCAATGGAACACAAGGATAAAGTCCAGAAATTACTGAAGCCTTTACTGGAGAAACTGGTGGTCTTTAATGAAGTTAAAACAAACTGTGACCAAACAGCAGAACACATTAAGGTCCGGGCTCGTCACACAGAGATGCAGATGAAGGAACAGTTTAAGAAGATGCATCAGTTTCTACAAGAGGAAGAGGAGGCCAGGATCACTGCACTGAGGGAGGAAGAGCAGCAGAAGACTCAGATGATGAAGGAGAAGATTGAGGGCCTGAACAGAGACATATCAACCCTTTCAGACACAATCAGAGCCATAGAGGAGGATCTGAGAGCTGAACACATCTCATTCCTGCAGAACTACAAGACCACAGTGGAAAGAGTCCAGTTCACACTGCAGGACCCACAGCCGGTCTCAGGAGCACTGATAGACGAGACCAAACACCTGAAGAACCTGACCTTCAGAGTCTGGGACAAGATGAAGGACATTGTCTCCTACACTCCTGTCATTCTGGACCCCAACACTGCCCATCCACGACTCATCCTGTCTGATGATCTGACCAGTGTGAGATATGGACAGAGACAGCAGCTTCCTGACAACCCAGAGAGGTTTGACTACTGGCACCGTGCCCTGGGTTCTGAGGGCTTTCACTCTGGGACTCACAGCTGGGATGTTGAGGTTGGAGACAATACATGGTGGGCACTGGGTGTGTCAGCAGAGTCTTTTCAGAGGAAGGGAAATGGAGACCATAATCTAATCCAAGAAATAGCAGTGAAACTCAAAGTGATCACTGTTAACCAAGTGGAACGTAACAGTCAACGCTGGAGCATATGTTTTTATGAAGGTAAATACAGAGCATACTCATCAACAGGGTCAGTCACTGTCCTCTCAGTGAAGCAGAACCCCAAGAAGATCAGAGTCCAGCTGGACTGGAACAAAGGAAAGCTGTCCTTCTCTGATCCTGATACTAACACACACATACACACCTTCACACACACTTTCACTGACACACTCTTTCCATACATTAACAATAGTCGTACTGTCCCTCTGAAGATGTTACCATGGAAGATCAGTGTAACTCTGGAACCACATAGTTAAACGTGATGATGATGATGATGATGATGATGATGATGTTGTACAGGAAGCATGAGGTCAGTCCGTTGTCTCCCCAGGCGCAGCAGAGGGAGAGCAGAGCCCAGGATTACATAGGCAAATGGCACTGGGTGAAAAAATGGGTTACAAAATTGTGGGATGAAAATTATGAAAGAAGATGATGATGATATATTAATCATATTAGTAATATTACAAGTGCCAACAATAATGGTAATTAATATTAGGGGATTTATATAAATGTAATTATCTCAGTAGTAAACATTGAGATACTTTACTATAAAATGTATCAGACACAATGTATCAATATTATTATGATACTTTTACTCTTGCACTCTGCACTGTACTTTTTACACTGTCTATTTCCTAATATAGAATAATCACATTGGAACAATCTCTTTATGACATTATAAAGAATTACATGTTATAATATGATGGTTAGCAGAGGTCAGTATGTTAAATATTACATTAGCTTTATGAAACCACAACGGCTGAGGTAGACTATGAATCCTGCAGTCACTTGAATCACTGTTACACCATAATAAAATATTAAAACAGATTACTTGGAGGTATTGTGGGTCTAAATATATCACGTTGCTCTTTTGAAATGTTGCTTGCCTAAAGATACACCATGAAAATGCACTTTTCCTATTTTAAAACCTTTTTTTGGGGTCCCACTGGCATCTTCTATCCTCACAAAGTCCCATTTCTGACCGTTGTGTATTTCTCTGGTTTTGGGAGGGCACAAGTTAAAAGCTTGTCACGGGTGCTCAAAACAGGCTGTCCTGATTTGCTGCCGAATGGGACGTCACGATCTGCAAAAGCATCCCACGGGTGCTCCATTTGCCCTCCCCTATGAAGCTCCAAACCAGACCTAATTTTAATAATCCAGCCCCTCTTCTGCTCATTTGCATAGCAGCCAGCGTGGCTCAAAAGTTAAACCAAGGTGAAAAAATAAAAAATATATATATTAAATAACCTGAGCAGCCAAATTATCATGACAACGTATGCTCACACATATCCACGTGTGCACGTTGCAGAAACACAGCATTTCACAAGTGCCACATCCATTGTAGCTGCTATCAAAGGAATTGGAAATATGGACTCACCAAGCTGGTATCTGCTGTATCTCGTTAAACAAAAAATAATCCATTTGCAGCGTCGCTAGGCAGATTAGCCTTGGCTACTGGCTAGCAGGCTAGCTCGGATCCAAACAATCCACCGTCTTTTATACTTCATCAGTTCACAACAGATGATCCTCTGATGATGTCCTCTGCTTGCTCTGATCGCGCTACCATGTTAAACTGTTAAACAACTATTCTAATCTGTAGTAGGCTATAGTCCAGTCTTGTTGTGGACAACGATGCTCCGAGTGAGTCTGACAGCTGCAACAACTTTCTCTTTCAGTTGGGTGAACTACTGAACTTTGCGTGACCCTGAGATTAACCCTTAAAAACCCATGGAGCTGCTCAGATGCAGCCTAGATGGCTGGATAATAATATTCCGTTTATAATGGTTGCAATATGTTAAAAAGAAAACTATAACTATAATCGAAATGAAAAAAAAAAAAATATATATATATATATATATATATATATATATATATATATATATATATTATTGTTATTATTTGCAAGACCTTTTGTGTAGTGTTTGGTTGGGGTGCATATCTGCACACACAACGGCAGAACTGCGCCACCCCCCCCGCAGGCCAATTTTATACTGCAGCTGAAAATGCTCTGAGAGCCATTCAAAAATGAGAGAGGCTCTCTATTCAGGAGTGGTAATTTAGCCTCAAATCTTTTGAAAAACGTTTTTGGGACATAAACAATATGACATAAATACTTTTTAAATGCATGGTGTATCTCCTTTTAGCTTTGACTTATAGACTGGAGACATACACACAACATTGTGATCAGAGGTCGATATGGGTGGCCCAACCTTGGCTACATAAGCATTAGGAATGTTTACATAGCACTTATCCAAAATATTATTTTTCCTCGTCGCGTCCTTGACGTATTGATCAAACCCCGGCAGCACAGTGTCCAAATAACACTGGTTAAGGTCTCCCAGCACGATTGCTGGTGCATCTGGGTACTGCAGCTGGAGTTCATGCACACAGTCAGCAATGGTTTTGCTGCTTGTGCAGCTCTTCCTGGCCCATTTGGGGGCACATACACAGTAAACAGCAGAATGCAGCCGAATTCACGGGGCAGGTAGAAAGGTCTTAAAGTCATAGCCAGGATTTCAACGTTGGGATCGTCGCATATCCTAGTTTTTATTGTAAAATGGCTTGACACCAGAGATCATTGACGTACACACACACGCCACCGTATCCGCCCCCTCCACCTCTGTCTAGTCGGACCAGAGTGAAACCGGGGACTTCATACAGTGAGTCTGGTTTTGATGGCTAGATAAAACCTTACTAGATCATTGAAAGCTCCATAGACGCTTCGCGCTATAATGTCCTGTCTGGAATTGGAAATGTTGAGGTTCTCAATTGCCGGCTCTGAAAAGAAATTTTATAAAACCTGGAGCCCTTTTATGATGTTCTACCATAATACTCAAACGGTGTAGTGTGGCGCTTACCTGTTTGACCAACCCAGTGCGCAGCAAGCTTTGATTATTTATTCTGCTTTACTGTTTTGATTATTTATTTACTTTGTTTTGACAGTTCAACCGTCCTGGGGATTGAGGGTGGGGGGAGGGGGGATAGGGGATGGGTTTTATTCACTCTCATAATAATGTACTCTGTTTTCTACATGTGATGTATCCATCTTTTTGAGATTGTTTACCCGCCTCTGGGCTTTGCTCATTTGAAAATTGAATAAAAAGATTTGAAAAGAAAGAAAGCTCCATAGACAGCACTGTGATCAGTGTATTTATCAAACATTTAAAACTCTCAGTACTTGGTAAACTAACCCTAGGTCTACTCTTGTCCCTATAGTCTATCTCTTCTAAAGCCCTCCTCAGAACATAGCGATATTAGGGTTCAAGTGGTTAATTTAAATACAAGATAAAGGTCCTATCACACAAAGATTTGGGTTAGGCCCAAATGTAGAAACTCTGAGGTCCCGTGAAATTCTGATTTGTGAAATACCACCTGGCGTTTACTCGTGGAGAGATTGTGTCTGTGTCTGCACCACAGAGCGATACCCGCTGATCCAAGCGAGAAAGCCTGCGGCAACCGCTGTTCGTCTGTAGGGCTCTCTCTCTCTCTCTCTCTCTCTCTCTCTCTCTCTCTCTCTCTCTCTCTCTCTCTACTTGACCTGACCTGATGCCAACACAGTCAAAACAAATAGGCTACCAGTGAGGAAGATTGTTTAGAATAATCTGATTTACGAGTTCCAATCTGGATTCAGAAAGACCAAATCAAACGCGAAGCGGATGACAGAAAATATAGCGGTATGGTCATGATGGACCTCCAGAAGGCATTTGACACCGTAAATCATTCTATTCTGATTGAGAAACTAAAAGCCATCGGTCTTGACAGCGCAGCAGTGAGTTGGATGCAATCTTACCTGGTGGGGAGGGAACAGGTGGTGGAGATTAACGGTACCCCTGCCCCCCCCCCCCCCTCCCAGTAAGCTGTGGTGTTCCTCAAGGTAGCATACTGGGACCTCTGTTGTTCCTAATATACGTGAACGACATGGCATCTGCATGTGACTGCAACCTGTTCCTGTTCGCGGATGACTCGGCTCTTCTAGTCTCGGGCAAGGACAACTTGCAGGTTGAAAAGACACTTAACTCTGAACTAAGTAAGATCTGCACATGGCTTAACGACAATAAATTACCAATTCACCTGGGAAAAACTGAGTCCATCCTCTTTGGATCAAATCATAACCTCAAAGAGTCGATAACTTCACAATCAAAGTGGGTGACAAGGTCATAACACGAAAAAACAAAATCTCTTACTTAGGATGCATCCTTGAAGCTAATCTTTCCAGCGAAAAGATGACTTCTAAAGTAATAAATAAAATCAACCAACAAACTTGTTTCCTACAGAGGATCGCCCCAATGGTCAATTTCAACTCACTGAAGACCATACAGTAGCTGGTGCAATAATCCAGCCCCTCTTTGACTACGGAGTCCACGTATGGTATCGTGACGCCCCACAAGCCCTAAAAACTAAACTCCAAACAGCCCAAAATAAACTAATTAGGGTCCTGCTTAACCTTCCCTATCAGACTCACCTCACCGCTACTCACCAGTTAAGAGTGGGTGGCTCAGAGTAGATGACAGAGTACAGCAACTTGCAATGGGCCTGGTGTACAAGATACACTACACCACTATGATACCCAAGTACCTAATACTATAAACATTAAGGATGTCCATAATTACAACACCAGAGGCAGCGCCATAGATCACTTTCAACCCAGAGTCAAAACCAACAAAGGGTCAAACTCCTTTTTCTGCTATACCACCAAAATGTGGAAAGCCTTACCGAAGGCCATAAAGGAGTGTGGATCACTAGCATCCTTTAAAATTGCCCTGAAAAACCACTTACAGGCAGCAGCCGTTCGCAACTGGTAAAAAAAAAACTAACCTAGCCCAACCCTCCCCTCCCGTGCCCCCTTCTTTGTATATAAAAACTGTTTGTTTAGACTTACTGTTTTCTTTTTTTTTGTTCTCTCATTTTCTTTTATTTACATATCTACTGCATAGTACTGTGTTCTATTCGTCTGTCATTCAATGTTATATGAGATACTTTAATGGTTTCCTGTGGAAATAAGCTTAGTCTTTTCATGGATCTCCTTTTAGTAGACCTTGTACCAGTGAACTGTACCGTCATGAAACTGTACCTTTTCCTATGCAAACTTCTAATAAAGTCTTTAATCAATCAATCAATCAATCAAAGATTATGAATCAATATTTTTTTTTATTTTGTGTGTGTTTGTGTGTGTGCGTGCGTGCGTGTGTGTGTGTGTGTGTGTGTGTGTGTGTGTGTGTGTGTGTGTGTGTGTGTGTGTGTGTGTGTGTGTGTGTGTGTGTGTGTGTGTGTGTGTGTGTGTGTGTGTGTGTGTGTGTGTGTGTGTGTGTGCGTGCGTGCGTGCGAGTGCGTGCGCGTGCGTGTGTGTGTGATACAGGTTAAAGATTGTAAATACACTCTAAATAATGTGATGATTGCCAATATAATTGGGGATAGTTTAGTTTAGTTTAGCCAAATCAGTGAATGAATTATCTGAGCTTTAATAATACATTAACCGTTTTTAATGCAAGCAGTTACATTTTGGCATTTATCTTGCTATTAAGAGACATATTCGATTTTTGAAGTAAAATGACTTTTTTTGCTGTTTGCCTGTTGAAAAACGTTTTCACTTGAAATTGCTGACAGAGCCATAAGAAAATATTGCAACTGAGTTCACTCTCTTCATTTAATGTTTAATATTAGTGCAATAATATAGGCTGTGTTAGGTCCAGGTTCAATAAGTTTAACATAAATATTGAACCAGCGGCCCTCGACTGTGATTTTTTTTTTTTTCATTTTCTTGAACATAGCATTGGTATGACCTGGAGGGGATCGAACCACGACCTCCCAGTCTCAGGTTGGACACTCTAAACCACAAGGCCACTGAGCAACAGAAACAGACGGGTCAGAATGGTCCCCCCAAACTATTTGGGGATTATTTTCCAGTCTGTAAAGTGCAGATTACAGCAGGGTAATATACATGGGAGCAATGTTTAGCTGCTTATGCTGTCATTCCAGTGAACAGGGGAGAGGAGAGCGCTCATCAAAGTGCATCAAACTGTACCATGGAATCAAAGTGCGCATGTGTGATCATGGATTCCATTTTCATCGAGGTGAAAACATGCAATGTAATTGTCATCGTCTCTTATTCTAGGCTGCTACATAGCTGCTAGATGTCATTATGTAATATCTCAGCGATTGAAGATGAATGAATGTAATATCTCAAAACAGCAGCAGATCTCAAAAATCACAGATCTGCGTTGCCAGGGTCCATCTTAAAATGCTCTCTACCATTTTGTGAGCCACTGGGTCAGGATGCCTACGGAATCGGATGCCTCAGACCAGGGGTTCCCAAACCTTTTTGTCTCAGGGCACCCCATGAATATTTGTTTTAATCCGAGGCACCCCTACATTATAATTTCCACTCCCAGCACCTTATATTTATGGCATATCGTCGTTCTCGGGTGGAAACCTTGTATGTCCAAAACTGTTCGTTTTGTATTTATCATCTATAAAATGTACTAAACTAGTGAAAACAGCAGATCTACAAGCACACAACGCCTCACATCGCAAGGCGTTGTGTGTTTGTAGATCGGCTGTGCGACAATGCTTGTGGATCGGCTGTGCGACGGTCTTGTATGATGAAGCAGGGCTTTGCTTTACCAAAAGACGTACACATTTGAAACTTGGAGATATGAGGTTTCTGCCCGACAGTGACGATATTTTAGTGATTATGTTGCAAGGAAAACGTTGAGATAACAGCCATTTTGGTTAGAACTGACTGAAAATAACTTTGTAATTCAAGTTTAAAATGATACTAAATATTTTTTTAAGTGTCCAAATAAATTCCAGATATTATCAAATTATCTCGTGGCACCCGTGGCGTGGACTGCCGTCACGGCACCCCAGGGTGCCCCGTCACCCACTTTGAAAACCCCTGCCCTTAGACGACTTACGGCTGCGAAAAAAGGAAGGGAGAAGGGAAGAAGGAACTGAAATCTCTGTGCCTGTGTGTGTCGTGCTGTGTATGAAACCGTTGGCATTTTGTGGCTTTAATGTATTTGTCTCATCATAAGCAACATCCATAGTTGGCAAAACAAAGCAGAAACCACACATTATTGGGCTGGATTTTTAGAGTCAACGTAAAACTGCTGTCAACAGTATTTTGAAAGTCCTGTGACTTGTTTGATGTGCATAATGTAACGAACCACATAAGCACTGCCCTACACAAAAGATATGGTTTCAAATGTAGTATTATTTACAATGAGTATTGTCCACCAGATGCACCTCCTGGCCAGCAGGCGGCGCCACTGTTTACCTAGCAAGACAAGCCTTTTGACTATATTAGATAGTTTACTGAACGTTTGCAAAGTTTCTTGTATTGTCATTGTTTACTTTGGTCACACAATGTTTATTGTTAATGTCTCTATTGATATCTTTACATTGTTTTGCCTGAAAGAACCGTAATTGAGTTCGTTTTCCACTGTTTATTATTCTGAGACTTTTATTTTGAAACGAATGATACAGGAAGCAGGTAACCGGTAGTAACGTCTTTTTGAGCGGTCTGCTCAGAGCTCACATGAAAACAAATGAATCCAAAATGAAAGAAAGCACAGTATAGGAGCGCATCCATGTTCTTGCTGAAAAGTGTAATTCATTGTATAAGCACCTGGCTGAGGGCACAAGGTATGTTATATCCTGCACTACGTTTTATAGTTTTGTTTGTTACAGAGTTAATGGGCTGTTGTGTGAACGTCCTTTAGCTGTTCTATTTTTAGACTCATTGAGAAGCCTCAGTAACGTTATATAAATAATTAAATAATTAACGTGAATTTAGATCGGTAATACATGCCAGAGTGTATATAAGAGAGTTACGTCACGCTTTGAACTCGCCGCAGACCGGAAGTGGCGTCGCATGGAGCCTGTTCTCATTCTTATCGAGGCTCTGCTGCTCTCCTGCCCGTCCGCCCCCACTATAGCCGAGGTATTTTCAATCACTGGTAAGTAGACGAAATCACGTCTTCATTCACGGGCCTCTCGTGAATGTGTGAATGCGTGAATGCGTTAAAAGGGTGAAAAAGACGTGATTTCGTCTACTTACAGTGATTGAAAATACCTCGGCTATAGTGGGGGCGGACGGGCTGAAGAGCAGCAGAGGCTAGCTAGGAATGAAAACAGGCTCCATGCGTGCGCAAGTGCGCATGCGTAAGCTTCCCACCATAGAGTAAATAGGCTTTCCACGCTTACTATGGGAGTCGACGTAAGTGACGTAACTCTCTTATATACACTCTGATACATGCTATACAGTACAGTGCATAATCCTTGGGAGTAAAGGTATATTTCATTTGCAGGTTGATACATAATACAAACTATTTCATGGTTGTCAATACTAAAAGATTAAAACAGAATACTTTAATATACTTAATTGTTAAGCAGTTAAAAGACAAATAGTTTACATTTCATTATTGTTGTTAAAAGGCTAAGGGATTCTTGTCTTGGTGATTTAGATAACTTGGCTTTCATCTTGCACTCAAAGGAGAGATTGTCATGTTGTTCAAATTAATTCATGGTGAAGTTTTTGTAACTTACATGTTCTCTGTCAATTGTTATTGATTTGTTATTTGGCTGTATTTAACAGTATGCTTTTGTCAGATAAGATATGTCAGCTACTGTATTGTAATTTTTGGTTCTTTTTCTGCTTTCCCACCTATAGCTTTTACGGTGTTTCTGGAACAATAAAATATTCTAAAATCATCAGTTGAGAGCTCATCCTTTATCCAGCCAGGGTTGCTTACACATAACACTTATAATTCATCTTACCTTTATTATTCATATTAAACTACCCACTTGACATACATTATGCAATTTTCCCCATAAGGCCCTCTTACATCTAACAACTTTGAAAAGATTTTGGAAAGATTTGGAAAGATTCCTAAAAGACTACCCTCTCACACAATAAGATTTGAAAAAGACTCCCCAAAGACTTAATGATGATTTTTTTTAAGATTTCAGTTGTTAAATGTGAGATGCCGCTAAAGATTTTGTAATCTCCCCCCCGCCCCCCCCCCCCCCCCCCCCCCACACACACACACACACACACACACACACACACACACACACACACACACACACACACACACACACACGCACACACACACACACACACACACACACACACACACACACACACACACACACACACAGAGAGAGAGAGAGAGAGAGAGAGGCATAAAGTAGCTAAGTAATAAGTACATTTACTTAAGTACAATTGTAATTGTACGCCTACTTTACTTGAGTATTTCCCGTTTTCAGGACTTTTACTTCTACTTTCACTACACTACTTTGAAAACTTGTGTTACTAGTTTCTTTCTATCGATCTACAGGCTCACAACGCGTCGCATCGCAGTATTGATACTTTTACTTAAATAACATGTGAGTACTTTTTCCATCACTGCGTGTGCATGCACACACACCGAGCTCCGCCCTCCTCCCTCAGCCCTATCTCTCTCCTCTCCTCTCCATAGCCGGTGCAGATTGATCCTATCAACTTATTGTCAACGTCTTATGTTTGAATTGGAATAATGTACTATTATGATACGCAGTGAAATAAAGGGCTGCCGTAGCCACACCAACAGCTACTAGTGGCGAGTCGACCAGGCTGGCAGCTCAGCGTCTTGGAGAATGAATGGCTTTTGTTTTGGCTCAAAGCGTTCTGTTTTGGTTGTTACGTCATTGTACTCATTCAGACTCAGCCCAGATTTGTGAAAATATCAAACCAGTTTAATATTCTCGTAACAGAATCTGGGTCTCAAGTCAGGGTAAAAATCGAGTCGGACCACTACCTCACATTTAACGATTGAGTAATGACCGAATCACGGGAGCACGCCTCGATTTTATTACGATTGAGAAATCCTTTCAAAGTTGTTAGGTGTAGGGCTAGCTTTATTCTATGTTTGTATTATTTGAGTCAGCAGCCAATAATAAAAGTGGTGGTGATTTACACTAAATACAACACGGTTGTTCTAATCTAGAGTTTACCCAGAAGATCCAGGGGCCAAGGGCAAACAGAAAGCACATCAAAACTAAATATGTAGCTTTCTGGGAGCTGAGGCCATTCTGGAGACTGATGAGACCCTTCTGACCATCTTGAATGGGCTCCCAGGGGTTCTTATTGCTCTGGGGCCCACCGGGTAGACGCCCTGCCTGGGCATCTACCAGGGTCAAGGCCAGGGTCAGATACATGGGGTCTCAGTTGGCCCAGTTTTCTAAAAGGCTCCCCTGACCTTTGGGCCCCACAGACCAGTTCAGGGATCCAGCTCTGACTGAAACAGCAGCAACACATGAGTAAACATGACCAAGCAGGGGTTTCAAACTGGGGCTCCGTGAAAATGATAAAGACTGTATAGGAAATTATAAGTGGTTTAATGTGTACACTCTTAGAGTTACAGCCACGTAAGGTTCTATTTGGTTCCTATCCATCATCACATATGGGGACCCCCTCAAAGACCACTGGGGGTCCCCGGACCCCACTTTGAGAACCACTGCTATAGGCCTAGATATATATTTGTCGGTGTCAGGCATATTCGCCTATGACAAATACGCCAAAATGCATTTGGTCCTTTCGCATGGCAGATTAGAGCTATAGGAATCAGGTGCGTCCAAATAATTAAATGATATGTGCAATGGGAGGCATAGGTGCATAAAAAAGAAAAAAAAGAGTTACTTGCGCTAACAGAGTGCACAAGTACTGCGTTCTGTGTTTCTGTATCTTTGTGTTGTCTGTGTTTATGCCCGTAGCCAAGTTGCACTCTGTCGAGGTGCCAACTTGTGCCTCGTCACCTTGCCACAGAGGACACAACAGAAACACATACGCAGTAATTGCACGCTCTGTGGCGTAAGTAAAGAGTCTCTCCTTAGATTGTCCTTAGATAGACCGGGGGGTCCCGACCCACAGATTGAGAACCACTGCTTTAAAGGGTTAAAACTTGGTTGTTGTGCGTGTGACTGAAAAACCCACTTACAGGTGGCTGCCACTCAAAACTGTTGATTATAATTATAAACCTGTACCTTCTTCTATGCAAACATCCAATAAATACTTCAATCGATCAAGCAATACCCACGGGCAACAACATAGAATGGCACCCATGCCTGCAGAGATGGTGGCATGCAGAGAGGCCCGTGTTGTTTGCAAGGCATGCAGGCAGGCTTCCCTGTGTGACCACATCCTCTCCTCCCGTTATGTTCTCTATACAACAGAGGTCTTCAACAGGGGGTCCGCGACCCCTAGGGGCTCCGCAGAGGTACTGCAGAGGGTCCGTGAAATTGTTGCTTGATTAAACAATACAACTGTATATAATAATACAAATAATAATAATAATAATAAATGAAAATGCACATTTAAGTTAAAAATAAATCATGATTCATGTCCATTTTGAATACATGATTAATGTGCAATTGACAGATAGTATTGACATTGGTTCTCAGTTAATAAGGTATGTTTAGAAATGGCAGTGGAATGGCCACAACACTCACTGTACCTTATACATGCACACTGCACAGTATGTATGTATACCAGCTCTACAACACAGCACAATCCTTTCCTTTGAGCCGTGTCTTTTTCCACCGATGAAAACTCAAAAGGCCCTCTTTTGAGATTCACAGAATAATTAGATTATATATATATTTGGCAATATGGATCATGTAATTATAAAGCTGCACTACTGTATGTAACTTTCCTCTACCCCAGATTTTAACCCGGTTGTTTAACCTTTGAGCTAATATAACCTGTATGAGGGAATAGCAAGGGTGAGCAAGAAAATAGCAGCCAGGAGAATGAGACCAGTAAGTAGGGTTGCCACCCGTTCCGTATAATACGGAATCGTTCCGTATTGGACAATTAAAAGATGCGTTCCGTATTGAACCAATACGGAACGCGGTTTGTTCCGTATTTAACCAAATGCCCCATAAAGGTCTGTCACACAAACCTCAACACAGAATTTAACAATAATGAATGAAATAAAACACAGGAAAAGACAGCAAAAGGAGGGAGAGGCACGAAGGACCGCATGTGAGGCGGCTCGCAGTCGCTGTCTCCTCTCCTCTACCCCCGGCCCCTGTCTGCATATGCACTGCATGTCGCTGTCAATCACCGTTGCCTAGTTACAGTCAGTGTGATCACTGCACACCGCGCGCTTTAAACATGTCGTCTGAAGACAATACTCCACCGCCTCAAAAAAGGACAGAAGCCTACAAAGGTACAGACGCGAGTGGGAAGAAACAAACCCGTGGCTTGACAGCGTCAGTGAAGGTTGCTTGCCAAGCAACCTAGCCTGTGGAGAAAAATAACATGCAGTTGCCAGGTCTGATAATATAAGCCATGTTGGGCTAGGTTGGATGAAATACCATGCAGTGTTGCCAAATCTGACTATTATAAGTATTTTGGGCTCTTATTTCTGTAAAGTTGCTCAGGTTAGGCTAGTGAAGCCTATTCAGCTTAAAGTAAAAATGTTCAATGTTCATAAAATAGGCTATGCTCAGGTTTAGGCTAGTGAAGCCTATTCAGCCTAAAGTAAAACATGTTTAATCTTCGTTGCTAATAAAGCACTTTAAACTTTAAGTATATGACTTAATGGTTTCTTGACTACCTTCTCTTTACTGACCACCAAGTGACCCAATACAAGAGCCAGGTTCAAATCATTCATACATTGCTTTATTTCATACAAAATTAACTTATTCATATTTTAGAAACAATTGGCCAGTTCAAACTGCAAAACAATATAGGTTATACCATGTTGTGTGTTATAGTTATAACTATTCTATGCATTTCATGGGTTTGGGACTGCATTTTTTCGCCGGCCGGCGGCTGTGCCACGCGCACGGAACGCACGCACCGCGTGCCAGGAAGAGGTGTTCCTTATTTCAATTTCTGAAAGGTGGCAACCCTACCAGTAAGACTCCCTAATCGCAAGATAAGCAACCGTCAGGTCGCATGTACACAAACCTTAAAAGGCAATGGTGGCCAATCAGGAGGGAATATGGAAAATGGGACAGATCCATGTTGATGACATGACTGTAGAGAGACTGTGTACCACTTTGCCTGATTTTAGGGCAAAATCTGTAGGAGCAGTGTCCAAAAATATGGTTTGCAAGAATCGGCCTCATGGTGGCGCTAGAAGAGGGCCATGTGAGAAATAGGGGCAACGGTGGCGGAGATATGAGTAGGTGAAAAGTGTGACGTGACAGACTGACAGCCGGTGGAGCTTGTCATAGTAACTTGCCACATGACGGTCGCAACTAGCAGGACACTGCCAAAGACACCAGGAGAATGAGACTATAGCAGGACACTGCCAAAGACACTGCCAGTCAGCAAACAAACATTGGATGGATGTACTCAGTGGTGTAAAGTACTGTAACTAAGAACATTTACTTAAAGGAGCTATAGTCAACTTTTTCATTGTAGGGCCGACACTTTGTTTACATCCTAGTCTATAGACTAGAATGTAAACAAAGTGTCGGTCTGACAATGGCCAACATGATTATTTTATCATTATTTTACGCTTTTTGTGGTCATTTTTGAATAGAAACACGTATATTAAGCTTATTTTTTTATAAAATATTTTCGAAACATTTTTATTTTAGTATCCATTTTTCAAGAAAAAGTTGACTATAGCTCCTTTAAGTACAATTTTGAGGTATTTGTATTTCCAATTCCAATTCCCAATACTACTCCACTACATCTGGGATCCAAATGTTGTACTTTTACTCCACTACATTTATTTGAAAACTTTAATCACTAGTTACTTTGCTGATATATTTGAATGTTTTAAAACATACATAAACCACTTTAGCCTTATTTTATAAATAAATAAATAAAAATAGCCGATCTACAAAGCAAAGGAAAACTAACAGAATTAAGAAAACAGTGTTCTGCACCAAACATATTATGCAACAATGATTCACGTCAGTTTCATGTACGGTACACATCTCACTTCCTTTTCTTTTCCTTTTCTCAGTTCAATGTTTTGCTGTAAACCACACATCATCTGTCTAGACTCCCCCAGCAAAAAAAGTTAACTGAGAAAAGGAAAAGAAACAGAAACTTCGACCATGAAAGATATGACATTAGTTAACCCCTGTCTCAGTTAAACTCAAATGATCCTCTTACCAATTTTACAGAATAACATACAAAATGTGTCAATATGGATAACACCAATTAATGATTAATTAAAGCTGCACTATATAACTTTCCTCTAGCCCAGATTTTAACTATTTTGGGATTCTTTTCCGGTCTGTGAAGTGCAGATTACAGCAGGGTAATATACATGGTAGCAATGTTTAGCTGCTTATGCTGTCATTCCAGTGAACAGGGGAGAGGAGAGCGCTCATCAAAGTGCATCAAACTATACCATGGAATCAAAGTGTGCATGTGTGATCATGGATTCCATTTTCATCGAGGTGAAAACATGCAATGTAATTGTAGTCTCTTATTCTAGGCTGCTACGTACATAGCTGCTAGGTAGCAATAGGTAGAGACTGTAATATCTCAGCGATTGAATGGATCGAAGTAATATCTCAAAACAGCAAATCTCGGAATGAAAGTCACGGATCTGCGTCGCCCGGGTCCATCTTAAAATGCTCTCTATAATTGTGTGAGCCACTGGGTCAGGGTGCCTACGGATGCCTCAGACGATTTACGGCTGCGAAAAAAGGACACGAGAAGGGAAGAAGGAACTGAAATCTCTGTGCCTGTGTGTGTCGTGCCGTGTATGAAACCGTTGGCATTTTGTGGCTTTCAGTATATTTATGTATTTGTCTCATAAGCAACATCCATAGTTGGCAAAACAAAGCAGACAAACCACACATTATTGGGCTGGATTTTTCCAGTCAACGTAGAACTGCTGTCAACAGTATTTTGAAAGTCCCGTGACTTGTTTGATGTGCATAACACTTATAATTCATCTTACCTTTATTATTCATATTAAACTACCCACTTGACATACATTATGCAATTTTCCCCATAAGGCCCTCTTACATCTAACAACTTTGAAAAGATTTTAGAAAGATTTGGAAAGATTCCTAAAAGACTACCCTCTCACACTATAAGATTTGAAAAAGACTCCCCAAAGACTTAATGATGATTTTTAAAATATTTCATTTGTTATTTGTATTGGTGCGCTGGTACAGGGGCTGCACCGCGACTCAGCGTGTCACGTATGCCTTGATGTGTTACAAATGTTTGTATATATGTTTTGAATACATGACTGCTGTGTCGTAAGACAAATTTCAGTGTGAACTGACAATAAAGTACTATATCATATCATATCATTAACTGTGAGATGCCTCTAAAGATTTTGTAAAGACTGGTTCAAGATTCCCTTTTATTTACTGAAATAGGCCTATTATAGCCATCCATGCCCATGTGTTCATATTCCTCTGACTAGCTCCCACTCACACACACACACACACACACACACACACACACACACACACACACACACACACACACACACACACACACACACACACACACACACAGAGAGAGAGGCATAAAGTAATAAGTGCATTTACTTAAGTACAATTGTAATTGTAGGCCTACTTTACTTGAGTATTTCCCGTTTTCAGGACTTTTACTTCTACTTGTACTTTCACTACACTACTTTGAAAACTTTTGTTACTAGTTTCTTTCTATCGATCTACAAGCTCACAACGTGTCGCATTGCAGTATTGATTGCGACCGTAGGTCGCATTTACTACCAAAACCTCCACAGGCTGTCTGTGAGTGAGTCAGTCAGTCACACTTTTGCCCTGCTCATATCTCCACAACCGTTGCCCCCATCCATGCCAAATTTTGCACACACACTCCTTGACTGCCAAACTACAACCTCCAAGGACCCCCGGAGCCCCAGGGACCCCCAGGTCCCTGGGGGACCCCCAGATGTAAAAAATTACCAAATGTGCTCACACGTCACACGTCACACTTTTTCCCTGCTTATATCTCCGCACCCGTTGACCCGATCCATGCCACATTTTACACACACACTCCTTGCCTGCCAAACTACAACCTCCAAGGACCCCCGGAGCCCCAGGGACCCCCAGGTCCCTGGGGAACCCCCAGATGTAAAAAATGACCAAATGTGCAAAAATGACCAAATGACCACCCCAACGGGGCTGCTCACGGGGAATTCCCGAGGACCACCGACTCCTGGTGCTCCAGAACGGATGCAAAAGTGGTGGCGCCCCCAGTGGAGGACCCCCTGCCACTGCAGCGCACACAAAATGCCGTAACTCGGGCTAGGAGCGTCCGGGAGAGCCGGGGCCGGTACCTATTCGTCCGCCAAGGCAACGCGGAGACCCCGCCCCTCATTTCTCACATGGCCCTATTCTAGCGCCACCTTCAGGCCGATTTTTAAAACACATTTTTGGACACTGCTCCTACAGTTTTTGCCCTAAAATCACGAATATCACTACACAGCATGTCTACACTCATGTCATCAACATGGATCAGGAAGATTTTGGAAAAACACATTTTAGCCCTATTTGTGGAGATAAGCCACCTACGGTCGCTTATCTCCCGATTAGGGAGTCTTACTGGTACTTTTACTTAAGTAACATGTGAGTACTTTTTCCATCACTGCGTGTGCATGCACACACACCGAGCTCCGCCCTCCTCCCTCAGCCCTATCTCTCTCCTCTCCTGTCTATAGCCGGCGCAGATTGATCCTATCAACTTATTGTCAACTTCTTATGTTTGGATTGGAATAATGTACTAATATGATACGCGGAGAAATAAAGGGCTGCCGTAGCCACACCAACAGCTACTAGTGGCGAGTCGACCAGGCTGGCAGCTCAGCGTCTTGGAGAATGAATGGCTTTTGTTTTGGCTCAAAGCGTTCTGTTTTGGTTGTTACGTCATTGTACTCGACATTCAGTCAGACTCAGCCCCGATTTGTGAAAATATCAAACCAGTTTAATATTCTCGTAACAGAATCTGGGTCTCAAGTCAGGGTAAAAATCGAGTCGGACCACTACCTCACATTTAACGATTGAGTAACGACCGAATCACGGGAGCGCGCCTCGATTTTATTACGATTGAGAAATCCTTTCAAAGTTGTTAGGTGTAGGGCTAGCTTTATTCTATGTTTGTATTATTTGAGTCAGCAGCCAATAATAAAAGTGGTGGTGATTTACACTAAATACAACACGGTTCTAATCTAGAGTTTACCCAGAAGATCCAGTGGCCAAGGGCAAACAGAAAGCACATCAAAACTAAATATGTAGCGTTCTGGGAGCTGAGGCCATTCTGGAGACTGTTGAGACCCTTCTGACCATCTTGAATGGGCTTCCAGGGGTTCTTATTGCTCTGGGGCCCACCGGGTAGACGCCCTGCCTGGGCTTCTACCAGGGTCAAGGCCAGGGTCAGATACATGGGGTCTCAGTTGGCCCAGTTTTCTAAAAGGCTCCCCTGACATTTGGGCCCCACAGACCAGTTCAGGGATCCAGCTCTGACTGAAACAGCAGCAACACATGACATGACCAAGCAGGGGTTTCAAACTGGGGCTGCGTGAAAATGATAAAGACTGTATAGGAAATTATAAGTGGTTTAATGTGTACACTCTTTTAGAGTTACAGCCACATAAGGTTCTATTTGGTTCCTATCCATCATCACATCTGGGGACCCCCTCAAAGACACCTGGGGGTCCCCGGACCCCACTTTGAGAACCACTGGTAAAGGCCTAGATATATATTTGTCGGTGTCAGGCATATGACAAATTCGCCAAAATGCATTTGGTCCTTTAGCATGGCAGATTAGAGCTATTGGAATCAGGTGCGTCCAAATAATTAAATGATATGTGCAATGGGAGGCATAGGTGCATAAAAAAGATAAAAAAGAGTTACTTGCACTAATAGAGTGCACACGTACTGCGTTCTGTGTTTCTGTATCTGTGTGTTGTCTGTGTTTATGCCCGTAGCCAAGTTGCACTCTGTCGAGGTGCCAACTTGTGTCTTGTCACCTTGCCACAGAGGACACAACAGAAACACATATGCAGTTGCTGGCGCAAGTAAAGAGCCTCTCCAAGGCCTCCTGGAGCCACAATGTAAGTCAATGAGGAGCATATTTTAAATGATCTATTTCGAGAAATATTTTTTTTTATTTCTTGGCCCCCTTTGGAGTTCCAACACCTCTACCTACTGTAAAGGGGAACACACACGGGACGCGGAGGCCTCGCCTGCCGCGCCGATACACCACTGTTCTATTTTTCCAGCGTTGCCGCGCGTTGAACATGTTCTCCCATGGTTCTCCCTCCCGGGGGAAATGGATGCGCTGTGTGGCACCGTGCCGCATCCAGTTGGGGTTACCGTGCGGCACTTCACATGCGTCGATACCGCGACGCGACGCTGCACAGCCGTCCGCGTTTAGTGTGTGCTCCCCTTAAGTGGTCTTACCTTTTCAGGCTGCGACCCCAAAAATGATCATATAATCATGGGGACCCCACACCCTGACGATAATTACATTTTGTCTAACACGGTTCTATTTTGAAAATAGCAGATCTACATGCTCACCACGCCTCGCAACTCTAATATTTGAGAATTTGGCCAATGTTTAATTTGTCATTTTAGAGTCCTTAGATTGTCACTTTAGAAATGTGCAGATACCCTCTATACACTTAAACTTTATGCTGGTTTGTTTACTGTTGAGAGGGGAAAGCAATGTTTCAGTACATACAGTAGATTGGCACCCATGCCTGCAGAGATGGTGGCATGCAGAGAGGCCCGTGCCGTTTGCAAGGCATGCAGGCAGGCAGTTATTCCCTTCTTGTTTAATTTCTCAGTGCTAAACATGATTTACAGCCTTCCCTGTGTGACCACATCCTCTCCTCTCCTGATCTCTGCAACAGAGGTCTTCAACAGGGGGTCCGCGACCCCTAGGGGGTCCGCAGAGGTACTGCAGGGGGTCCGCAGAGGTACTGCAGAGGGTCCGTCCGTGAAATTGTTGCTTGATTAAACAATACAACTGTATATAATAATACCAATAATAATAATAATTGTAAAAGAAAATCCACATTTAAGTTAAAAATAAATCATGATTCATGTCATTTTTAATACATGATTATTAACGTGCAATTACAGATAGTTTTGACATTGGTGCTCAGTTAATAAGGTATGTTTAGAAATGGCAGTGGTACGGCCACAATACTTGCTGTACCTTGTACATGTTTATGTATGTACTGTATACACCTGCTCTACAACACAGCACAATCCTTTCCTTTGAGCCGTGTCTTTTTCCACCGATGAAAACTCAAAAGGCCCTCTTTTGAGATTCACAGAATAACATAAATATTTGGCAATATGGATCATGTAATTATAAAGCTGCTCTACTGTATGTAACTTTCCTCTACCCCAGATTTAAACCCAGTTTCCTGCTCAAGTGCAGCATTTAATTTTTTTTGTTTTTCACCTTTGAGCTAATATAACCTGTATGAGGGAATAGCAAGGGTGAGCAAGAAAATAGCAGCCAGGAGAATGAGACCAGTAAGACTCCCTAATCGGGACATAAGCGACCGTCAGGTCGCATACACAAACTTTAAAAGGCAATGGTGGCCAATCAGGGGGGAATATGGGAAATGGGACAGATCCATGTTGATGACATGACAGATACTGTGTACCACTTTGCGTGATTTTAGGGCAAAATCTGTAGGAGCAGTGTCCAAAAATGTGGCTTGCAAGAATCGGCCTCATGGTGGTGCTAGAAGATGGCCATGTGAGAAATAGGGGCAACGGTGGTGGAGATATGAGTAGGGGAAAAGTGTGACGTGACAGACTGACAGCCGGTGTAGCTTGTCATAGTAACTTGCCACATGACGGTCGCAACTAGCAGGACACTGCCAAAGACACTGCCAGTCAGCAAACAAACATTGGATGGATGTACTCAGTGGTGTAAAGTAACTAAGTACATTTACTTAAGTACTGTACTTAAGTACAATTTTGAGGTATTTGTATTTCCAATTCCCAATACTTCTACTCCACTACATCTGGGATCCAAATGTTGTACTTTTACTCCACTACATTTATTTGAAAACTTTAGTCACTAGTTACTTTGCTGATATATTTGAATGTTTTAAAACATAGGCATAAACCACTTTAGCCTTATTTTATAAATAAATAAATAAAAATAGACGATCTACAAAGCAAAGGAAAACTAACAGAATTAAGAAAACAGTGTTCTGCACCAAACATATTATGCAACCATGATTAACTTCAGTTTCATGTACGGTACACATCTCACTTCCCTTTCTTTTCTCAGTTCAATGTTTTGCTGTAAACCACACATCATCTGTCTAGACTCCCCCAGCAAAACAAGTGAACTGGGAAAAGGAAAAGAAACAGAAACTTCGACCATGAAAGATATGACATCAGTTGACCCCTGTCTCAGTTAAACTCAAATGATCCTCTTTCCAATTTTACAGAATAACAGAAAGTATGTGTCAATATGGATCACACCAATTATGATTAATTAAATCTGCATTATGTAACTTTCCTCTAGCCCAGATTTTAACCCGGTGTCCTGCTCAAGTGCAACTTTTTTTTTTTTTTTTTTTTACCATTGAGCTAATATAATCTGTATGAGGGAATACCAATAGGGTGAGAGAGAAAATAGCAGCCAGGAGAATGAGACTATAGCAGGACACTGCCAAAGACACCAGGAGCTGCCAGCCAGCTAATATTGGTGCACAGGTCACCAGGACGTCCCACACTAACATACATAGATGGGTCAAGACAGACGCATGGCGTGCAAAGCACCAAGGAGCTGGCAGGTTGTATGGAGAACCAGGATGACTGGAACAACGGAGGGCTCATCTGAGGACGACCACGTTCCTTTTTCTCCTCTTCTCAGTTCACTTTCTTTAGCTGGAAACCTCTGCTCAGATGATTTGTGGTTGTCTGAACGTGTATTTGCAAGTTCCTTGTCTAGTGTGCCCTTAATGTTCTGTTCCTGCTAAAGGGACAAAAACATAGTTAAAATATTGCTGACAGCACTTGATCCATCTTCATGTGCGGCACGCACACGCACATGGCAGAGATTTTACTTCCTTCACGTGCTTGGGGGGGGGGGACCTGCCTGCCCAACGTCCGTGGCTCATATCAAGACAAACATTTGACAAAATTATTATAATTTCACTATAATAAAACGAAGAAAAGAAAACATGGCATGGATGCACCTGGGACGTATCCTGAGTGATGTAGCCTGGAGTCATCCAAGTAATTAAGGGAACAAAATGTTCCCTTAATTTATTTGAGTATAGTATTGTAGTACTGCTCAAAGATTATTATTTTTTTGAGTGGTGGTCACACCACTCCTGTAATTCGCTTTCACGATGTTACTGGCCGTGTATGTCTGTCGCCGTGTATGTCTGTCGCCAGCCATACCTCTCCTGACCACACACACAGACCACAAACACACACACACGTTAAAGGAGGGGCGCTATTGAGCAGGCAGACTCAACACCCTCTCTCTCTCTCTCTCTCTCTCTCACACACACACACACACACACACACACTGTAGACACACACGTAGCAAGGAGGGCGCGCGCGCGCGCAGACACACGCACACACACACACACACACACACACACACACACACACACACACACACACACACACACAATGTCCGCGACTGGGTGGCTGCAACAGCACGCACAACGTTTTTTCACTCTCTCTGATGATGCACGCAGCGTGCAACTCCTGTGTGTGTGTGTGTGTGTGTGTGTGTGTGTGTGTGTGTGTGTGTGTGTGTGTGTGTGTGTGTGTGTGTGTGTGGGGCTGCTCGCGCTAATGTTGCAGCCGGAGACAACTCTGATTGGAAGTGGCGTGCCGCTGAATGGAGCTCCCTGCTTGTGTTCCCACTACTTTACCTCGCATTGGATTTTTATTATTTTTCGGCGCTGTTGTGTGCACTCTGCACTGCACCTCCGTCCGTCCGTCCGTTCAACACACATCACCCAAGTAAATCCTGGTTTATACTTCTTCATCACGGCGTGTTCCGTGACAAAATGTGGCTGATCTACAAGCTCACAACGCCTCGCATCCGCGACGCGTTGTGAGCTTGTAGATCTGCTATTTTCCAGGCGCAGAAACTTGCAGCGCAGCGCACGTTATTATTTGTATTATTTAATAATCTAACATAGCCTACTATTTAAATACTTTCACAAGCCACATTGTGGCTTAATATTCACATTAAGGGTAACAAGCAGGCACGCTGCATGCCATGCACTGCACATTAGAACAAGTTTGCTTGTGAGTGTAAATCAGTGGCTTCCTCAAAGAAAAAGAAAGGAAGGGAAAAAGCGTTGGAAACATAAGGTTCGGGCCTCGGCGCGGGTCGGACGCATTTTAATGATTAATGCTCGGACGTCGATTCGGGTCGGACAAAAAACTGTCGGACACGGCCCACACGGGTTCAGAACGGACAGAAAAAATTGGCCCGATCCCAGCTCTAATCTACAAGCTCACAATGCGTCCACCCCGTCCATCATTAGCCGAGTTTCTTAAAGCAGGTCAAAATAATAATAAACAAATAATAGTTGGAAATAGTTGGATTTAAGATCACAATGCGTCCGTCCGTCCGTCCGGCTGTCCGTCTGTCTCCCGCCACTGTTGAGCATGAGCAACCTTGCAATCCATGTATTTGACTCTTTTTATTTGACTCTTTTTATTTGACCACCACTCAGTTCACAACAAGGTGTGATTTCTTTTAAATAATCCTGGTTTCTGCTCTCCCTCTGCCTCGCCTGGTGAGCCCTGACTGGCCAGGGGGAGGTGTATAGAAACCAGGATTACGACATGTTTTTGTGAGGGTATCAACCCTCGGAGACACAGGGAGAACATGCAAACTCCACACAGAAAGGCCCTTTCGCCAACCGCACCTAGGGTGTAGGCACTGATGATGTGGAGGAGAGAACACGTGTACACGCCCCCCAGTGCCCACAGCGTCCCCCGGCAGAAATCAAACCCAGGACCTTCTAGCTGTGAGGCTACAGTGCCACCCACTGTGCCACCGTGCCCCCCCTGCTCAAAGAATGAAGGGAACATTTTGTTCAATTAATTTATTTGAGCAGTAAGTGTACCATTAAAACCGGGAAAGTACAAACTCACAGTTTGTACACCTGCTATTTTTGATTTTTCTTTTGAAAATTTGACAAGTGAGAACTACTTATTTAGAAGGCATTTTTAGAATCAGCCTCTGGTCTTAATGGGTTAAAACATATAGTGTAATATAATGAGTTGTTCTTCTTCACATGGGCACTATATTTATACTTAATATTAATCAATTGATTAATATTAATAGGCCTACATGTTCATTTATTTGACATTAGTAAACAAATCACATCATGTATTCTACAGAAGAGGCTTTGCCACCTCAGGGAGAGAGTACTGAACACATCGTGGCAACGCTATAGTGTGTTGCTGCCTCCTTTATAGTTGAGACTAAGAGTCCTTGTTTATTTGTGTAAATTAGTCCTGCACCAACCACCTTTTACATGATAACAACAGCCTACAGTACCAACATCTGCCTAGACTGCTTTTTTCTGCTATGAATGAAAAATCACACCCGTGTGAACTGAGCGGTGGTCGTGGAGGCTGCGCAACAGCAAAACAAATATATATATATCCATCATCCATCCATCCATCCATGAGTGTGTGTGTGTGTGTGTGTGTGTGTGTGTGTGTGTGTGTGTGTGTGTGTGTGTGTGTGTGTGTGTGTGTGTGTGTGTGTGTGTGAACAACAGCACCCCTCCCTTAACATGTGTGGTCAGAAAAGGTACTGACAGGCTACATACAGACACGGACGGCCGGACGGCCGGACGCATACCCACACACACGGCCACGTATAGGAGACGGTGTGACCACCGCTCAAAAAGGGGGGGATCCACAGAAACAGTATAGTAAGTAAGCCTTGCTGAGCCATGAGGCCCAAAGGGCAGCTTGATGTACAAGTCCACTCCCTGGACAGTATGTTGCAGGGACCCCCAATCCAACCCTTGATGCTGAGTGCCAAGCAGGGAGGCACCACCTACCTGGGTCCCAGTCTTTGGTATGACCCGCGGGAGGGGATCGAACCACAACCTTCCAGTCTCAGGTTGGACACTCTAAACCACAAGGCCACTGAGCAACAGAAACAGACGGGTCAGAATGGTCCCCCCAAACTATTTTGGGATTGTTTTCCGGTCTGTGAAGTGCAGATTACAGCAGGGCAATATACATGGGAGCAATGTTTAGCTGCTTATGCTGTCATTCCAGTGAACAGGAGAGAGGAGAGCGCTCATCAAAGTGCATCAAACTATACCATGGAATCAAAGTGTGCATGTGTGATCATGGATTCAATTATCATCGAGGTGAAAACATGCAATGTAATTGTCATCGTCTCTTATTCTAGGCTGCTACATAGCTGCTAGATGTCATTATGTAATATCTCAGCGATTGAAGATGAATGAATGTAATATCTCAAAACAGCAGCAGATCTAAAAAATCACAGATCTGTGTTGCCCGGGTCCATCTTAAAATGCTCTCTATAGTTTTGTGAGCCACTGGGTCAGGGTGCCTACGGATGCCTCAGACCAGGGGTTCCCAAACCTTTTTGTCTCAGGGCACCCCATGAATATTTGTTTTAATCCGAGGCACCCCTACATTATAATTTCCACTCCCAGCACCTTATATTTATGGCATATCGTCGTTCTCGGGTGGAAACCTTGTATGTCCAAAACCGTTCGTTTTGTATTTATCATCTATAAAATGTACTAAACTAGTGAAAACAGCTGATCTACAAGCACACAACGCCTCGCATCGCGAGGCGTTGTGTGTTTGTAGATTGGCTGTTTTCACTAGTTTTGTACAACAGTCTTGTATGATGAAGCAGGGCTTTGCTTCACCAAAAGACGTACACATTTGAAACTTGGAGATACGAGGTTTCTGCCCGACAGTGACAATATTTTAGTGATAATGTTGCGAGGAAAACGTTGAGATAATAGCCATTTTGGTTAGAACTGACTGAAAACTGACTTTGTAATTCAAGTTTAAAATGATACTAAATATTTTTTTAAGTGTCCAAATAAATTCCAGCTATTATCAAATTATCTCGCAGCACCCCTGGACTGCCGTCCCGGCACCCCAGGGTGCCCCGTCACCCACTTTGAAAACCCCTGCCTCAGACGACTTACGGCTGCGAAAATAGGAAGAGAGAAGGGAAGAAGGAACTGAAATCTCTGTGCCTGTGTGTGCCGTGCCGTGTATGAAACCGGTGGTGTTTTGTGGCTTTAAGTATATTTATTAGGGGTGTAAACTTTAGTCACTAGTTAAGGTGATTGCACACTGCTGTGTTTTTCGGGCCGAATATCGGAGTGAATTTCGGAGCACGCAAATAAAAAATCAACCTCACGTTTTGTCAGTCACCTTTGCACACTGCCGCCCGTTTCGCGCACCACTCGGTCCCTTGCTCTCTCTATCTCTCTCTCTCTCCTTGCCCTGAAAAACGCATTTCGCAACGAAAAACGCAGCAGTGTGCAACCACCTTTACTTTGCTGATATAAATAATAATGTTTTAAAACATACATAAACCACTTTAGCCTTATTTTATACCTAGGCTGTTTGAAAATAGCCGATCTACAAAGCAAACATAGAATACGTCGATCATTTAGTTAAAAGTAGTTTGTTCTGCACCAAACATAATTATTATGCAACAATGATTCACTTCAGTTTCATGTACGGTACACATCTCACTTCCTTTTCATTTTCTCAGTTCAATGTTTTGCTGTAAACCACAAATCATCAGACTAAGGACTCCTCCAGCAAAAAAGTGAACTGGGAAAAGGAAAAGAAACAGAAACTTTGACCATGAAAGATATGACATCAGTTAACCCCTGTCTCAGTTAAACTCAAAATACCCTCTTTCCAGTTTTACAGAATAACATGTGTCAATATGGATCACACCAATTAATGATTAATTAAAGCTGCATTATGTAACTTTCCTCTAGCCCAGATTTTAACCTGGTGTCCTGCTCAAGGGCAGCATTTTTTTATTTTTTATTTTTTACCATTGAGCTAATATAATCTGTATGAGGGAATACCAATAGGGTGAGAGAGAAAATAGCAGCCAGGAGAATGAGAGTTATGAGACTATAGCAGGACACTGCCAAAGACATCAGGAGCTGCCAGCCAGTTAATATTGGTGCACCGGTCACCGGTTTTATTATTTCTGATGCCAGTCATGTGGAATAGATTTCAAATGGGAAAATATAACTCAAGAATAATTGCAAAAAAGATACAGTGTACTGTAGGCCCATCATAAAATAAAATAATTCATGAGGGGTCTTTGGGTGCATAAATAAAGGAGGTTGACTACCCAGTCTTAGTTTAAACAACTTTAAACCTATTTTACACAATATTTGTAAATAGCCGATCTACAAGCTATGAACTTGTTTTTTTTTTTTTTTTCTTGTTTTTTTTTCAAAAAGTGTACAAATTTGGAATAATATGTGAGTCCCTGGCTGGCACAAAATATTTTGAGAAGGGGGTCCGCGACTACATATCAATTTGAGGGACCCATACGGCGCGCCCCGGAAAAGTGTCCTCCTTTCTGGGGTCCTGCTGGTGGCCACCCTATCTATAGCCGTGGTTCCCAAATTTTTATCTCGAGACCCAAAAGAGAGATTTGATGTCTCACCAGTCACCCAGACTAGTGAAAAAAAAACAAAAAAAACACAATAATGCACACAGAGCAGAATTAAGACGAATTAATGCCTCAGACGACTTACGGCTGCGAAAATAGGAAGAGAGAAGGGAAGAAGGAACTGAAATCTCTGTGCCTGTGTGTGTCGTGCCGTGTATGAAACCGGTGGTGTTTTGTGGCTTTAAGTATATTTATGTATTTGTCTCATCAGCGACATCCATAGTTGGCAAAACAAAGCAGACAAACCACAATTATTGGACTGGATTTTTCCAGTCAACGTAAAACTGCTGTCAACAGTATTTCGAAAGTCCTGTGACTTGTTTGATGTACATAATACTTATAATTCATCTTACCTTTATTATTCATATTAAACTACCCACTTGACATACATTATGCAGTTTTCCCCATAAGGCCCTCTTACATCTAACAACTTTGAAAAGATTTTGGAAAGATTCCTAAAAGACTACCCTCTCACACTATAAGATTTGAAAAAGGCTTTCCAAAGACTTAATGATGATTTTTAAAATATTTCAGTTGTTAAATGTGAGATGCCTCTAAAGATTTTGTAAAGACTGGTTCAAGATTCCCTTTTATTTACTGAAATAGGCCTATTATAGCCATCCATGCCCATGTGTTCATATTCCTCTTCCCCCCCCCCCCCCCCACACACACACACACACACACAGAGAGAGAGAGAGAGAGAGAGAGAGAGAGAGAGAGAGAGAGAGAGAGAGAGGCATAAAGTAGCTAAGTAATAAGTACATTTACTTAAAGGAGTAGTTCACCCCCAAAAAATTTCTATTGATTAGTCACGCCATGGAGACTAGAGTTCAATAATATTTTTAGTTTTTTGTTGCATTCCTAAGACAAAAATGTGATAACAATAAATTTACCCCATTCGTTCCGGATGGGGACCCGTTTCGAAACGGGTCTTTGAGAACCACTGCTATAGGCCTAGATATATATTTGTCGGTGTCAGGCATATTCGCCTATGACAAATTCGCCAAAATGCATTTGGTCCTTTCGCATGGCAGATTAGAGCTGTTGGAATCAGGTGCGTCCAAATAATTAAATGCTACGTGCAATGGGAGGCATAGGTGCATAAAAAAGACTTGCCCACCCACATACAGACAGCACCGAAACAGGACCAAAAGTAGTACTTGCGTACTCTGCTGGCCTACAAGTAGGCCATATATGGCGACAAGTGCACACAGCATAAGTTGGCACCTCGACAGAGTGCAGTCTAGTTACTTGCGCTAACAGAGTACACAAGTACTGCGTTCTGTGTTTCTGTATCTGTGTGTTGTCTGTGTTTATGCCCGTAGCCAAGTTGCACTCTGTCGAGGTGCCAACTTGTGCCTTGTCACCTTGCCACAGAGGACACAACAGAAACACATACGCAGTCGCTGGCGCAAGTAAAGAGCCTCTCCAAGGCCTCCTGGAGCCACAATGTAAGTCAACGAGGAGCATATTTTAAATGATGTTGATATTTTTTTTTATTTCTCGGCCACCTTTGGAGTTCCAACACCTCTACCTACTGTAAAGGGGAACACACACGGGACGCGGAGGCGGTGCGGAGGCGGTACGGAAGCGGCGCGTCAAAAAATACGGCCCGTTATTTTCAATGAACTAACCCACACTGGCGCCGTCAGACGTGCGCAGCCGCGGGTCTGCCGCCTCGCCTGCCGCGCCGATACACCGCTGTTCTATTTTTCCAGCATTGCCGCGCGGTGAACATGTTCTCCCGTGGTTCTCCCCACCGGGGGAAATGGATGCGCTGTGTGGCAGCGCGCCGCATCCAGTTGGGGTTACCGTGCGGCACTTCACGTGTGTCGATACCGCGACGCGACGCTGCACAGCCGTCCGCGTTTAGTGTGTGCTCCCCTTAAGTGGTCTTACCTTTTCAGGCTGCGACCCCAAAAATGATCATATAATCATGGGGACCCCCCACCCTGAAGATAATTACATTTTGTCCAACACGGTTCTATTTTGAAAATAGCAGATTCACATGCTCACCACGCCTCACAACTCTAATATTTGAGAATTTGGCCAATGTTTAATTTGTCATTTTAGAGTCCTTAGATTGTCACTTTAGAAATGTGCAGATACCCTCTATACACTTTATGCTGGTTTGTTTACTGTTGAGAGAGGAAAACAATGTTTCACATTAAGTTACTCATCTGGGGAGCCCCCCCCCCCCCCCCCCGCCTGTCCCGACCCACAGGTTGAGAACCACTGCTTTAAAGGGTTAAAACTTGATTGATGTGCGTGTGACTGAAAAACCTCTTATAGTCTACTGGAAATTTCATGAACCTAGAAATGGTGAGTAGTGTAAACTTTTATTATAGAAATGTTATCTATAGGCCTAATGGATGAAATTCAGCTTGGTTGCCAAAAGTTGCACATTGAGCAATTTGCATAATTAGCTATTGTATATAAATTATAGGTAAAATTAAAGAGACAATCCAAAATAATCACAAACTTCCCAGATTACATTTATTTTAATGTCAATATACTGCATAATCCACATAAAAGAAAAGAAAATGGCTAGCCTCATCTTTATGCCTTTATTAGCATATAATTAACGATAATGCTTATTGCGTGTTGATAACAAAGTGAAAATCAAAAAAAGTCACAAAGTGGCCCAAGTGGGCTCATTTGAAAGGTAGATTGTGACAACATTCCAAACATTGACATAATATATGATACCAGTAAGACTCCCTAAAAGGGAGATAAGCGACCGTCAGGTCGCAGCGTGATTTTAGGGCAAATGTGTAGGAGTAGTGTCCAAAAATGTGTTTGAAGAAATTGGCCTGTTGGTGGCGCTATTTGAGACAGATCCATGTTGATGAGATGAGTGTAGACATACTGTGTACCGATTTGCGTGATTTTAGGGCAAAATCTGTAGGAGCAGTGTCCAAAAATGTGTTTTAAAAAATCGGCCTGAAGGTGGCGCTATATGGGACAGATCCATGTTGATGACATGAGTGTAGACATACTGTGTACCGATTTGCGTGATTTTAGGGTAGGAGCTGTGTCCCAAAATGTGTTTTGCAAAAATCGGCATCATGGTGGCGCTAGAAGAGGGTCATGTGTGAATTGATGGGTGGAGGTTGTGATTTGGCAGGCAAGGAGTATGTGTGCAAAATTTGGCATGGATCGGGGCAACGGTTGCGGAGATATGAGCAGGGCAAAAGTGTGACGTGTGTGACTGACGGACGGACAGCCGGTGGAGGTTTTGATAGTAAGTGCGACCTGACGGTCGCAATAATAAATCACCAAATACAAGAAACATCAATAGCCTACATTCATATTTAGAAACGCACCCTTAATTTAACTTTGAACCTCACTCCTTAATCCTCTTCATCATCTCTCTCATTGATTACGGAGTCCTTGTCTGGTATCGCGACGCCCCAGCTGCCTTAAAGCTAAAGCTCCAAACAGCCCAAAACAAACTAATTAGGGTTGTGCTTGGTCTCCCTCCTCTGACCCACCTTACCGAGCATCACCACGAAAGCGTGGGATGGCTCAAAGTAGCTGACAGAGTACAGCATCTTGCAATGGGCCTGGTGTACAAGATACACTACACCTCCAAGATTCCCATGTACCTGACAAACTACTTCTTAAAGGTCAAGGATGTTCACGATCATAACACCAGAGGCAGCTCCACTAATCATCATCAGCGTAGATTTAACACTAAACAAGGCGCTAACTCGTTCTCCTGCTATACCATCAACATGTGGAACGCCCTTCCACAAGCCCTAAAGGAGAGCAAATCCCTAGCCTCCTTCAAAATTGGTATGAAAAGTCACCTTCAGACAGCAGCTACCCGTGACTTGTAAATAGACTAAGCCCCCATGCTCCCCCCCCCTTTTCTTTGTATTCTGCCTTTTGTATTTGATGTTATGCTTTTGAAACTGATATTATCCTAGATAAAGTACTATGTTCTATCCGTCTGTCTTTCAATGTTATATGAGATACTTAAAGTGTGGTTCCTGTGGAAATAAGCCTCGGCTTTCTAGGATCTCCTTTTAGTTGACCTTGTACCAGTGATTTGTACTGTCATGAAACTGTACTTTTTTCTATTGCAAACTTCTAATAAATTCTTCAATCAATCAATCAATCTCTCCTCATTTCCTTCATACTCCTCATCTTCTCTGTCTCCATGTATGGTGAAAGGTTGCAGCAGAGGACCTCACCTCCTTCACACTTGCAGTAGTCAGTGCAACTGAGACTTGCAGCATGGCAACTACAGTTTCTTAACTTGCAAGCCTTAAGGTGAGACATGGCAGGTGAAAACATGTAAAAATTCAAAATTTTAAAAAATGAGATTATTTAATATTTTGCTTCCTAAACATGCCTTCTTTCAAACTAATGCAAAATTAACGTTCAAAATACTCATATAGATGTTCATTTTATATGTGAAGGCGCCGAGTTAACAGCATTTGTTTTCATACATTTTTCATAAAATATAGATATATATAGACAATAAAAAATAAATAAAAGATAAATCAAAGAAACATGGCCCCCTCACGTATTAGGTGGGCAGTATGAGTCACCAGAACCGAGGACAGGTATTTTTGATGAATCTAACATGATTAAAATGGAGTTTGAAGTTACAATTGGTTTCAATGGGATGGAGGTGTGTCCGATCTTTAAAGGCCGTTTTCTCAAAATGTGTTTTTCCTCATACTTAGGAACATAAATCTCCACTTCAGTTGCACCCACATACACCAAACCTTCCAGTTCTATTCTTATCTATATCCTGAAGATATTTGCAGAGGGGTTTGTTGATATATCATTCATAGCCTGTTTTACATCACATTTTGTCACTAAAAACATGGCGAAAATTTTTTTTTTTTTATGCCTGTTGACACTATTTTCTGATTTATGGAATGATACAAATAGATATCAAAAATCCCCTCTGTAATTTGTTAAGTCTCTAATATGTCAAGAAAATGAAACAATAATTTTGAACCTGGTTGTATCCAATCTTCAGATTTATGTACCTGAAAGGTATGCAAATTAGCCATTATTAGCGCATATAATGCCTAATTTGCATATCTAATGATGTAATTTCAGAAAACTTGTAATATAAAAAGTCTTAGTCTTAATGTAAGTAATCAACTGGAGAAGTTTCATTGTGATAGCTATTAGTTAACTTTTTTACCCTATTCACCTGTAGTGTCTCACCTTAAATGCACTGCAACCACAGCTGATGACATCAAGCAAATTTACTGGAGCCACTGCCTTGGAGGAAACAACAGGCATGACAGCCCCTCCCAACCAAATTTAGTGATGTCTCTTGTCTCTGCAGGTGGCTCCCTCTGATCTGCAGCCTTCCACAACATGACATGGAGATGAGCACGCATTATGTGCAGCATCATGTTGGCATCAGTTGGAGGAAGCTTTTTAAGCTCTGGTGTTTTTTTCCTCTGTCTGTAGATCTGGTAGCGTGCATTATTCAAACTCTGGGTTTTCTTCATCCCATACAGTGTAGGTCACTGTGGCTAGCATCAGGTTCCCCAAGCACTGTATTCAGACCAGACATGTCCCTTCCCAGGAGTACTTTCAGTGCAGATACCTTGCCCTTTCCACAGGGGTAGAAGAGTCACATCCTGATATGGCATGCATCCCTAGGAGACCATGGCATTTATCGCCCAATGCCCTGACAGTGGCATTTATGTCCAGAATGGTGCCATCCCATTTCTTCATCTGCACTGCAGAATGAACATTGGCTTTCCAAACCCAGTACACTAAAAGGACAAAAACATCTGTGTCATCACTTAAAATGTGTATGGTCTGTGCCCCTGCTCCAGCAGCTTGCAGCATGTAACTAATGAGACTGATGTCAGCCTCCTCGTGGTTTGTTATGCAGTCCATGCTGTTCACAAGCAGGAGAGTCCAGCAAAGTACAGTACCATAAGGTACAGTCAGGTACAGTAAAGTACAGTAGAGTACAGTACCATAAGGTACAGTCAGGTACAGTAGAGTACAGTACAATAAGGTACAGTCAGGTACAGTAGAGTACATAAAAGTACAGTACAGTAAGGTAGTCAGGTACAGTAGAGTACAGTACAGTACAGTAAGGTATAGTAAGGTACAGTAGAGTACATTAAAGTACAGTACAGTAAGGTACAGTAAAGTACAGTACAGTAAGGTACAGCAGAGTACAGTACAGTAATGTACAGCAGAGTACAGTAAAGTACAGTACAGTACAGTAAGGTACAGTAAAGTACAGTACAGTAAGGTACAGTAGTGTACAGTAAAGTACAGTAAAGTGCAGTAGAGTACAGTACAGTAAGGTACAGTACAGTACAGTACAGTACAGTACAGTACAGTACAGTACATACACACACAGGGTATAGCTGCTCAGATTCACCGCTCCACTTCGAACAGGCCGGACTGGGCCCGTCAGTAAAATGAAAGAGAGCATTTCCTGGGACCTTGACACCTTTTACTATTATTTTTTGGGTGGAAGCGAGCCCAGACTGTTTCGAAGGAACAGTATTTCTAGTTGATAATAACATTTTGAATGGACATTGGACATGGATCCATATTAATGGCTAATGATTGTGTTTTCCTGAATTGACTAGAAGCTAAAATATATAGCTATTTTCTGGTTATTACCTAATTAGTACATATTCTATGCAAATTATGCAAATGAGGAAACGTTGGATAATTTCATTTTGGCAGAAGATTCAGTTATGGACATCAATACAGACTTAGACTCTAAGTAAAAGCAAAGAAATAAAGCCATTTCCTGATTTTACCGGATATTTACATTATTAATGCAAATTATGCAAATTAGGAAAGGTTGCATGACTACACCATGGTAATAAATGACTTCCTGGTCATCAGAAACATAGACTTGGGCTCTTAGATCACCTTTCTAAGTTAAATGGAAGCAGACTTATAGTCATTTCCAGTTTATGGCAATTTATGGCAATTAATTAGCTTATTATGCTAATTACTCAAATTGCTCAACGTGCAACTTTTGGCAACCAAGCTCAATCTCATCTGCTAAGCCTAAAGATGAGTTCTGAATCATAAAAGTTTACACTACTCAACATTTCTAGGTCTAACATGGGACCTATGGGGGCTTCCAGTAGACTATTACAGGTGGCTGCCACTCAAAACTGGTAACAATTATAAACCTGTACCTTCTCCTATGCAAACATCCAATAAATACTTCAATCGATCAATCAATACCCACGGGCAACAACATAGACTGGCACCCATGCCTGATGGTGGCATGCAGAGAGGCCTGTGTTGTTTGCAAGGCATGCAGGCAGGCAGTTATTCACTTCTTGTTTCATTTCTCAGAGCTAAACATGATTTACAGCCTTCCCTGTGTGACCACATCCTCTCCTCTCATGATCTCTGCAACAGAGGTCTTCAACAGGGGGTCCGCGACCCCTAGGGGGTCCGCAGAGGTACTGCAGGGGGTCCGCAGAGGTACTGCAGGGGGTCCGTGAAATTGTTGCTTGATTAAACAATACAACTGTATATAATAATACCAATAATCTATCTATAAATGCGACAAATCTCTGCGTGTCTGTCTGCGTGTATGTAACCCGCGTATCTCGAGAACCGTTCGTCCCACCGGCTTCAGATTCGGCACGCGCGTTCCCCGCCGCGGCACGGAGTGCAGTGCCGGGTCTCGACCCGACGCGCGGTTCTCCCGAACCGGCGCGAAACGTTCGGAATCTCCTTTTGTTGACATCAGGCTGTTCCGGAGGAAATCGGCGAAAGCTCTGACTCATTGTGACATCACTTCATAAAAGGCTCTGACATCACGTACGCCACATGAGTCAACAAAAAATCTCTGTGATTGTGTATGTATGTATGTAATCCGCGTATCTCGAGAACCGTTCGTCCCACGGGCACGCGCGTTCTCCATATATGGGCATAAAATGAATGCCCCCATGTATGGGCATAAAATGGATTGCAGACAGACAGATACAGATATCTCCATATATGGACATAAATGGACAGAGGCAAACAGATGGTCAAAGATCTCCATATATGGGCATAAAATGGACGCAGACAGACAGATACAGATATCTCCATATATGGGCATAAATGGACACAGGCAAACAGATGTTCAAAACGGGTCCTATGACAACAGGTATAATGAGGTTTGCATTAAAGGGGGAACCGGCACTGTGTCTGCAACACAGTTGGAGGCACAGACAGAGACTCCATATATGGGCATAAAATGGACGCAGATAGACAGATATCTCCATATATGGGCATAAAATGGACCCAGAACTATAACTGCAGTGATCTCCATATATGGACATAAAATGGACGCCGACAGACAGACAGACAGATACAGATATCTCCATATATGGGCATAAATGGACACAGGCAGACAGATGGTCAAAACGGGTCCTATGAAAACAGGTATAATGGGGTTTGCATTAAAGGGCGGGGCATTCATTCCCTATTTACATTGTTCCGAGTTGGCCAGGTCGCCGACTAGACGCTGGGCCGCCCGAAGGGCGGCCCAGCTTCTAGTAATAATAATTGTAAAAGAAAATCCACATTTAAGTTAAAAATAAATCATGATTCATGTCCATTTTTAATACATGATTATTAACGTGCAATTGACAGATAGTATTGACATTGGTTCTTCTCAGTTAATAAGGTATGTTTAGAAATGGCAGTGGTACGGCCACAACACTCACTGTACCTTATACATGCACAGTATATGTATGTATACCTGCTCTACAATACAGCACAATCCTTTCCTTTGAGCCGTGTCTTTTTCCAATGATGAAAACTCAAAAGGCCCTCTTTTGAGATTCACAGAATAACATAAATATTTGGCAATATGGATCATGTAATTATAAAGCTGCACTACTCTATGTAACTTTCCTCTACCCCAGATTTTAACCCGGTTGTTTAACCTTTGAGCTAATATAACCTGTATGAGGGAATAGCAAAGGGTGAGCAAGAACATAGCAGCCAGGAGAATGAGACCAGTAAGACTCCCTAATCGCAAGATAAGCAACCGTCAGGTCGCATACACAAACCTTAAAAGGCAATGGTGGCCAATCAGGAGGGAATATGGGAAATGGGACAGATCCATGTTGATGACATGACTGTAGAGATACTGTGTACCACTTTGCATGATTTTAGGGCAAAATCTGTAGGAGCAGTGTCCAAAAATATGGTTTGCAAGAATTGGCCTCATGGTGGCGCTAGAAGAGGGCCATGTGAGAAATAGGGGCAACGGTGGCGGAGATATGAGTAGGGGAAAAGCGTGTGACGTGACAGACTGACAGCCTTCGGAGCTTGTCATAGTAACTTGCCACATGACGGTCGCAACTAGCAGGACACTGCTGCAGTAGATTAGAGTTTATCATGATTGATTATTTGTGACGTTATAGAGTAGATCATGTATTCATTGATTATATTAATATCTAGGTGACGTCTGTATGATGATTGCGACCGTAGGTCGCATTTACTACCAAAACCTCCACCGGCTGTCAGTGAGTGAGTCAGTGAGTCCGTCACACTTTTGCCCTGCTCATATCTCCACAACCGTTGCCCCCATCCATGCCAAATTTTGCACACACACTCCTTGACTGCCAAACTACAACCTCCAAGGACCCCCGGAGCCCCAGGGACCCCCAGGTCCCTCGGGGACCCCCAGATGTAAAAAATGACCAAATGTGCTCACACGTCACACGTCACACTTTTTCCCTGCTTATATCTCCGCACCCGTTGACCCGATCCATGCCAGATTTTACACACACACTCCTTGCCTGCCAAGCTACAACCTCCAAGGACCCCCGGAGCCCCAGGGACCCCCCCAGATGTAAAGAAATGACCAAATGTGCAAAAATGACCAAATGACCACCCCAACGGGGCTGCTCACGGGGAATTCCCGGGGACCACCGACTCCTGGTGCTCCAGAACGGATGCAAAAGTGGTGGCGCCCCCAGTGGAGGACCCCCTGCCACTGCAGCGCACATAAAATGCCGTAACTCGGGCTAGGAGCGTCCGGGAGAGCCGGGGCCGGTACCTATTCGTCCGCCAAGGCAACGTGGAGACCCCACCCCTCATTTCTCACATGGCCCTATTCTAGCGCCACCTTCAGGCCGATTTTTAAAACACATTTTTGGACACTGCTCCTACAGTTTTTGCCCTAAAATCACAGATATCACTACACAGCATGTCTACACTCATGTCATCAACATGGATCAGGAAGATTTTGGAAAAACTAATTTTTGCCCTATTTGTGGAGATAAGCCACCTACGGTCGCTTATCTCCCGATTAGGGAGTCTTACTGGTACTAATACTTGATAGTTAGGAGTCGAGAAGTCATCAGTAGGCCTCAGTAACTATTGTTTTGGTAAAGCCTATCTTGTTATGGTACAGCTCGTTCCAGAGGCCTTGAAGCCACAGTATAACTCTAGTGTTTGACCATTCTTCTTGGCAGAACTCTTTTACCACTGTCCAGAGTGTTAATTGTATTTCTGTCCATGATATCATGTTCTATAAACTTGACCACCACCACCTAATATAATTGTCTTGTCTTGTCTCCTCATTCTCTCATGATTATTGATTGATCTGAATTCCACCACACTGCCAAAGACACTGCCAGTCAGCAAACAAACATTGGATGGATGTACTCAGTGGTGTAAAGTACTGTAACTAAGTGCATTTACTTAAGTACTGTACTTAAGTACAATTTTGAGGTATTTGTATTTCCAATTCCCAATACTTCTACTCCACTACATCTGGGATCCAAATGTTGTACTTTTACTCCACTACATTTATTTGAAAACTTTAGTCACTAGTTACTTTGCTGATATATTTGAATGTTTTAAAACATACATAAACCACTTTAGCCTTATTTTATAAATAAATAAATAAATAAAATAGCTGATCTACAAAGCAAAGGAAAACTAACAGAATTAAGAAAATAGTGTTCTGCACCAAACATAATTATTATGCAACAATGATTCACGTCAGTTTCATGTACGGTACACATCTCACTTCCTTTTCATTTTCTCAGTTCAATGTTTTGCTGTAAACCACACATCATCTGTCTAGACTCCCCCAGCAAAAAAAGTGAACTGAGAAAAGGAAAAGAAACAGAAACTTCGAACATGAAAGATATGACATCAGTTAACCCCTGTCTCAGTTAAACTCAAAGGAGCCTCTTTCCAGTTTTATAGAATAACATACAATATGTGTCAATATGGATCACACCAATTAATGATTAATTAAAGCTGCATTATGTAACTTTCCTCTAGCCCAGATTTTAACCCGGTGTCCTGCTCAAGTGCAGCATTTTTTTAATTTTAATTTTTTTACCATTGAGCTAATATAATCTGTATGAGGGAATACCAATAGGGTGAGAGAGAAAATAGCAGCCAGGAGAATGAGACTATAGCAGGACACTGCCAAAGACACCAGGAGCTGCCAGCCAGTTAATATTGGTGCACAGGTCACCAGGACGTCCCACACTAACATACATAGATGGGTCAAGACAGACGCATGGCGTGCAAAGCACCAAGGAGCTGGCAGGTTGTATGGAGAACCAGGATGACTGGAACAACGGAGGGCTCATCTGAGGACGACCACGTTCCTTTTTCTCCTCTTCTCAGTTCACTTTTTTTAGCTGGAAACCTCTGCTCAGATGATTTGTGGTTGTCTGAACGTGTATTTGCAAGTTCCTTGTCTAGTGTGCCCTTAATGTTCTGTTCCTGCTAAAGGGACAAAAACATAGTTAAAATATTGCTTCCTTATTTTACTTCCTTCACGTGCTTGGGGGGGGGGGGGGGGGGGGGGGGGGGGGGGGGTTAATGACCTGCCTGCCCAACGTCCGTGGCTCATATCAAGACAAACATTTGACAAAATGATTATAATTTCACTATAATAAAACGAAGAAAAGAAAACATGGCATGGATGCACCTGGGACGTATCCTGAGTGATGTAGCCTGAAGTCATCAAAGTAATTAAGGGAACAAAAAGTTCCCTTAATTTATTTGAGTATAGTATTGTAGTAATGCTCAAAGATTTTTTTTTAAATAATCCTGGTTTCTGCTCTCCCTCTGCCTCGCCTGGGGAGCCCTGACTGGCCAGGGGGAGGTGTATAGAAACCAGCATTACGACATGTTTTTGTGAGGGTATCTACCCTAGGAGACACAGGGAGAACATGCAAACTCCACACAGAAAGGCCCTATCGCCAACCCCACCTAGTATCGCCAACCCCACCTAGGGTGTAGGCACTGATTATGTGGAGGAGAGAACACGTGTACACGACCCCAGTGCCCACAGCGTCCCCCGGCAGGAATCAAACCCAGAACCTTCTAGCTGTGAGGCTACAGTGCCACCCACTGTGCCACTGTGCCACCGTGCCCCCCCTGCTCAAAGAATGAAGGGAACATTTTGTTCAATTAATTTCTTTGAGCAGTATATTTAAAGTGTACCATTAAAACCGGGAAAGTGCCTGCGTCATTTGAGATTTTTAGAGTTGGCTATTCAAAAATAGCAGGTGTACAAACTCACAGTTTGTACACCTGCTATTTTTGAACATTTTTTGAAAATTTGACAAGTGAGAACTACTGATTTAGAAGGCATTTTTAGAATCAGCCTCAGGTCTTAATGGGTTAAAACATATAGTGTAATATAATGAGTTGTTCTTCTTCACATGGGCACTATATTCATACTTAATATTAATCAATTGATTAATATTAATAGGCCTACATGTTCATTTATTTGACATTAGTAAACAAATCACATCATGTATTCTACTGAAGAGGCTTTGCCACCTCAGGGAGAGAGTACTGAACACATTGTGGCAACCCTATAGTGTGTTGCTGTGTTTAGTGTGTTTAGTTGAGACTAAAGGCCTTATCATAGTACAGTCACAGTGATAAGCTATATCACCACGGTGTAGTCCTTTAAAGTCAGAAAACTACAACATTACGTCATTCGCCACGGTGAAGGGCTATCACCAAGAACCCCGACATCTCTCCTCTGTTTTTACCTTCAGACATCTCCCCATCACCCCGTTCACTGATTGGTCGATCTCTAGACCAATCAGTGTGGCACAGAGGCACAGAGGCATCATTGTCACGGTGATAGGACTTCACCGCGACTATGATAGCCTCCACTTATATTGTTATCTAATGTTTAGGTGATAACTTATCACCTAAATGTTAAGGTGATAGCTCTTTACCTCGGACTATGATAAAGCCATAAGAGTCCTTGTTTATTTGTGTAAATTAGTCCTGCACCAACCACCTTTTACATGATAACAACAGCCTACAGTACCAACATCTGCCTAGACTGCTTTTTTCTGCTATGAATGAAAAAGGGGATTCCACAGAAACAGTATAGAAAGTAAGCCTTGCTGAGCCATGAGAACCAAAGGGCAGCTTGATGTACAGTACAAGTCCACCCCTTGGACATGATGCTAGTATGTCGCAGGGAGGGAAATCTCGCTATTACTACATCCCATTATTTCAACTGCGGGGGTCGGCAGGTTAGCATTTCACCAGGTTAACATTCACCCGAGTCGAAATACTGGGACATAGTACAAATGTTTTGTCGAATATCAACACGCTCCCGTCACAGGGACCCTTTATCCAAGCATGCTGAGTGCCAAGCAGGGAGGAACTGGGTCCCAGTCTTTGGTATGACCCGTGGGAGGGGATCGAACCACAACCTTCCAGTCTCAGGGTGGACACTCTAAACCACAAGGCCACTGAGCCACAGAAACAGACGGGTCAGAATGGTCCCCCCAAACTATTTGGAGATTATTTTCCGGTCTGTGAAGTGCAGATTACAGCAGGGGAATATACGGGGGAGCAATGTTTAGCTGCTTATGCTGTCATTCCAGTGAACAGGAGAGAGGAGAGTGCTCATCAAAGTGCATCAAACTATACCATGGAATCAAAGTATGCATGTGTGATCATGGATTCAATTTTCATCGAGGTGAAAACATGCAATGTACGGTAATTGTCATCGTCTCTTATTCTAGGCTGCTACGTACATAGCTGCTAGGTAGCAATAGGTAGAGACTGTAATATCCCAGTGATTGAAGATGGATCGAAGTAATATCTCAAAACAGCAGATCTCGGAAAGAAAATCACGGATCTGCGTCGCCCGGGTCCATCTTAAAATGCTCTCTATAATTGTGTGAGCCACTTGGTCAGGGTGCCTACGGATGCCTCAGACGACTTACAGCTGCAAAAAAAGGAATAGAGAAGGGAAGAAGGAACTGAAATGTCTGTGCCTGTGTGTGTCGTGCCGTGTATCAAACCAGTGGTGTTTTGTGGCTTTAAGTATATTTATGTATTTGTCTCATCAGCGACATCCATAGTTGGCAAAACAAAGCAGACAAACCACACATTATTGGACTGGATTTTTCCAGTCAACGTAAAACTGCTGTCAACAGTATTTTGAAAGTCCCGTGACTTGTTTGATGTGCATAACACTTATAATTCATCTTACCTTTATTATTCATATTAAACTACCCACTTGACATACATTATGCAATTTTCCCCATAAGGCCCGTTCTAACAACTTTGAAAATATTTTGGAAAGATTTGGAAAGATTCCTAAAAGACTACCCTCTCACACTATAAGATTTGAAAAAGACTCCCCAAAGACTTAAGATGACTTTTAAAAGATTTCAGTTGTTAAATGTGAGATGCCTCTAAAGATTTTGTAAAGACTGGTTCAAGATTCCCTTTTATTTACTGAAATAGGCCTATTATAGCCATCCATGCCCATGTGTTCATATTCCTCTGACTAGCTCCCACTCACTCACTCACACACACACACACACACACACACACACACACACACACACACACACACACACACACACACACACACACACACACACACACACACACACACACACACACAGAGTAAAGTAATAAGTACATTTACTTAAGTACAATTGTAATTGTAGGCCTACTTTACTTGAGTATTTCCCGTTTTCAGGACTTTTACTTCTACTTGTACTTTCACTACACTACTTTGAAAACTTTTGTTACTAGTTTCTTTCTACCGATCTACAAGCTCACAACGCGTCACATCGCAGTATTGATACTTTTACTTAAGTAACATGTGAGTACTTTTTCCATCACTGCGTGTGCATGCACACACACCGAGCTCCGCCCTCCTCCCTCAGCCCTATCTCTCTCCTCTCCTGTCTATAGCCGGCGCAGATCGATCCTATCAACTTATTGTCATATAAGTTGACAAATTCGCCAAAATGCATTTGGTCCTTTCGCATGGCAGATTAGAGCTATTGGAATCAGGTGCGTCCAAATAATTAAATGATATGTGCAATGGGAGGCATAGGTGCATAAAAAAGATAAAAAATAGTTACTTGCACTAACAGAGTGCACAAGTACTGCGTTCTGTGTTTCTGTATCTTTGTGTTGTCTGTGTTTATGCCCGTAGCCAAGTTGCACTCTGTCGAGGTGCCAACGTGTGCCTTGTCACCTTGCCACAGAGGACACAACAGAAACACATACGCAGTCGCTGGCGCAAGTAAAGAGCCTCTCCAAGGCCTCCTGGAGCCACAATGTAAGTCAATGAGGAGCATATTTTTTTAAATGATCTATTTCGAGAAATATGTTTTTTTGATTTCTTGGCCACCTTTGGAGTTCCAACACCTCTACCTACTGTAAAGGGGAACACACACGGGACGCGGAGGCGGTGCGGAGGCGGCGCGTCAAAAAATACGGCCCTGTTATTTTCAATGAACTAACCCACACCGGCGCCGGCAGACGCGCGCAGCCGCGGGTCTGCCACCTCGCCTGCCGCACTGATACGCCGCTGTTCTATTTTTCCAGCGTTGGCGCGCGGTGAACATGTTCTCCCATGGTTCTCCCCACCGGGGGAAATGGATGTGCTGTGTGGCAGCGTGCCGCATCCAGTTGGGGTTACCGTGCGGCACTTCACGTGCGTCGATACCGCGTTTAGTGTGTGCTCCCCTTAAGTGGTCTTTACCTTTTCAGGCTGCGACCCCCAAAATAATCATATAATCATGGGGACCCCCCACCCTGACGATAATTACATTTTGTCTAACACGGTTCTATTGTGAAAATAGCAGATCTACATGCTATCCACGCCTCGCAACTCTGCCTCTAATATTTGAGAATTTGGCCAATGTTTAATTTGTCATTTTAGAGTCCTTAGATTGTCACTTTAGAAATGTGCAGATACCCTCTATACACTTAAACTTTATGCTGGTTTGTTTACTGTTGAGAGGGGAAAGCAATGTTTCAGTACATACAGTAGATTGGCACCCATGCCTGCAGAGATGGTGGCATGCAGAGAGGCCCGTGCCGTTTGCAAGGCATGCAGGCAGGCAGTTATTCCCTTCTTGTTTAATTTCTCAGTGCTAAACATGATTTACAGCCTTCCCTGTGTGACCACATCCTCTCCTCTCCTGATCTCTGCAACAGAGGTCTTCAACAGGGGGTCCGCGACCCCTAGGGGGTCCGCAGAGGTACTGCAGAGGGTCCGTGAAATTGTAATAATTGTAAAAGAAAATCCACATTTAAGTTAAAAATAAATCATGATTCATGTCCATTTTTAATACATGATTATTAACGTGCAATTGACAGATAGTATTGACATTGGTTCTCAGTTAATAAGGTATGTTTAGAAATGGCAGTGGTACGGCCACAACACTAAACTGTACCTTATACATGCACAGTATATGTATGTATACCTGCTCTACAATACAGCACAATCCTTTCCTTTGAGCCGTGTCTTTTTCCACTGATGAAATCTCAAAAGGCCCTATTTTGAGATTCACAGAATAACATAAATATTTGGCAATATGGATCATGTAATTATAAAGCTGCACTACTCTATGTAACTTTCCTCTACCCCAGATTTTAACCCGGTTGTTGAGCTAATATAACCTGTATGAGGGAATAGCAAGGGTGAGCAAGAACATAGCAGCCAGGAGAATGAGACCAGTAAGACTCCCTAATCGCAAGATAAGCAACCGTCAGGTCGCATACTCAAACCTTAAAAGGCAATGGTGGCCAATCAGGAGGGAATAATGGGAAATGGGACAGATCCATGTTGATGACATGACTGTAGAGATACTGTGTACCACTTTGCATGATTTTAGGGCAAAATCTGTAGGAGCAGTGTCCAAAAATATGGTTTGCAAGAATCGGCCTCATGGTGGCGCTAGAAGAGGGCCATGTGAGAAATAGGGGCAACAGTGGTGGAGATATGAGTAGGGGAAAAGTGTGTGACGTGACAGACTGACAGCCTTCGGAGCTTGTCATAGTAACTTGCCACATGACGGTCGCAACTAGCAGGACACTGCCAAAGACACTGCCAGTCAGCAAACAAACATTGGATGGATATACTCAGTGGTGTAAAGTACTGTAACTAAGTACATTTACTTAAGTACTGTACTTAAGTACAATTTTGAGGTATTTGTATTTCCAATTCCCAATACTTCTACTCCACTACATCTGGGATCCAAATGTTGTACTTTTACTCCACTACATTTATTTGAAAACTTTAGTCACTAGTTACTTTGCTGATATATTTGAATGTTTTAAAAAACATACATAAACCACTTTAGCCTTATTTTATAAATAAATAAATAAAATAGTCGATCTACAAAGCAAAGGAAAACTAACAGAATTAAGAAAACAGTGTTCTGCACCAAACATAATTATTATGCAACCATGATTAACTTCAGTTTCATGTACGGTACACATCTCACTTCCCTTTCTTTTCTCAGTTCAACGTTTTGCTGTAAACCACACATCATCTGTCTAGACTCCCCCAGCAAAACAAGTGAACTGAGAAAAGGAAAAGAAACAGAAACTTAAAAGAATATTTGAACTGGCGAGTGCATGGGTTATGGGTACACCCCATGCATCCTGACATGCACTTGGAAGTAATACTTTGACGTATTGGTTCCAGTTAGTAATGTGAAAATAGCCAAAACTAGAACTTTGTAAGAAATAGATTTGCAAGACATCCTCCTGAGTGACGTTTGGAGGAGAAAGCTCTTCTTCAGACTCCAAAGTCAAAGTGCAGTAAGAAGACAACAATTATACTGATGAATTGGGCTTTGAAGTGTTTCTACTGTCAGTCAGTGGTTCCCAAAGCTTTTAGTCCAAGGCCCAAAAGAGAAATTAGATGTTATGAATAGCAGATCTACAAGCTCACAACGCGTCGCTTCACGCCACGCCACGTTGTGAGCTTATAGATCTGCTATTTTCACAACTTCTTAAACATATAATATATTTTTTAATGGAAATTATTATTTATTTATTAAATACTTTTGAAAATGTTGTTTTTAATAGTTGTTTTTAATTGATGAAAAGTTGTGATTGTTTTTTAACTCTCTTAAATATTTTGAAAAAATGATATATCTTTTTAAATGTAGGAATAAAAACAAAAGGGGATATTTAATCGTGACCCAAAAAGATTTGTCCATGAGACAAAAACATGGGTCTTGACCCACTGCTTGGGAACCAGTGCTGTAAGTGATACTGCACTTTCTGTTCTTGAGGTAAATCTTTATCCCCCAAAATGATAAACGACCTTTGCTTTGAGACAAATAAATAACGTAGTTACTGTACTTTAAATATCTATTTCTTGCCCTTTGATCTTGTGTGATTTTGGATTCAGCACCTGCCTTTAAAGGGTCTGTGTGGATGTGTCCTGATTCAAGTTGTTAAACTGACATAGATTTTTGTATCCTTCTTTCCAGTGGAGTAACGTAACTAAGTACATTTACTCAATTACTGTACATAAGTACACTTTTGAGGTATTTGTACTTGAGTGTTTCCAATTTCCAATACTTTTACTTCTACTCCACTACATCTCGGATCCAAATATTGTAGTTTTACTCCAGTACATTTATTTGAAAACTTTAGTTACTAGTTACTTCGCGGATATTAAATTATAATATTTTAAAACAGACATTAACCAATTTAGCCCTATTTTATACCTAGGCTATTTGAAAATAGCCGATCTACAAGCTCACAACGCATCGCGATGCGACGTGTTGTGAGCTTGTAGGTCTGCTATTTTCAAACATTTTGTACTTTTAATTTTTGGTATTTTAAGTCCATTTTGATACCAATACTTTCGTACTTTTACTGAAGTACACTTTGAAGTCCAGACATTTTTATTTAAGTAAAACATTTGACTACTTTTTCCACCACTGCTTCTTTCATATCAATGTAAAATGTTCTCCTGTTTCATGTGAATGTATTTCTCAGATTCCTTATGGAAGAAATAGCATAAACTTATCTACAGTAAACAATTCAGACTGTGTGCATGAACTCCAGCTGCAGTACCCAGATGCACCAGCAATCGTGCTGGGAGACCTTAACCAGTGTTATTTGGACACTGTGCTGCCGGGGTTTGATCAATACGTCAAGGACGCGACGAGGAAAAATAATATTTTGGATAAGTGCTATGTAAACATTCCTAATGCTTATGTAGCCAAGGTTGGGCCACCCATATCGACCTCTGATCACAATGTTGTGTGTATGTCTCCAGTCTATAAGTCAAAGCTAAAGAGAGAAAAGCCAGAGAAGAAAGTAGTTAGGACATGGACTCATGAAAGCAAGGAAGAACTCAAAGCATGCCTGGACTGTACAGATTGGGACACTTTTAAGAACGGTTCATTAGATGAAATCGCCACCGTTACAAACGACTATATTAATTTTTGTGTACAGTTGGTTGTCCCCACAAGGGAGATAAAAATCTACCCAAATAACAAAACATATGTGACCAAAGACATTAAAGAAATTATAAATGAAAGAAAAACGGCCTTTGTAAACAAAGATTTTGGTGCTATGAAATTGGCAGATAAAAAGATAAAAATCAAAATGAGGCAGGCAAAATTGGCACATAGACAGCGGTTGGAGGACGCATTTAATGCCAATAATCACAAAAGGGTGTGGGATACGATGAAATCCATGACAGGAATGTCATCCCCCACGAAACCTATTGTGACAGATAATGAACTTGGCTTTGCCAATGACCTAAATACATTCTTTGCTAGATATGAATCATTGGACAACTCCTCAAAGTGCACTGATATACTGAAGGCTGTAACACCTTCCCCCTCAGACCGAATTACTAACACAGAAGAGGATGTAAGGAAAGTGTTTCAGTGTACTAACACGAGGAAAGCTAATGGGCCGGACGAGTGCAGTGCTTTTCTCCTCAAAAATTTTGCATCTGAGTTGGCTCCAGTGTGGCAACCATTATTTCAAACCTCTGTAGACACACACACACACTTCCTCTGCCTTGGAAAACATCATACATAAAACCACTACCTAAAATCCAATGTCCAAAAGAACATAAGGATTATAGACCCATAGCTCTCACTTCAGTGATTATGAAATCACTAGAAAGAATACTCTTGCACCATCTTGTTAGTATGACCAAAGACAAATTCGACCCCTGCCAGTTTGCATACAAGAAAGGTTGCGGTACAGAGGATGCGGTTGTCACACTAGTCCACTTAATTACAAAACACCTAGATAAGTCTAACATGAATCATGCAAGGGTGCTGTTCTTAGACTTTTCTTCAGCTTTCAACACAATACAGTCTGATATACTAGTGTCAAAGATGGTGCAGTTGGAACTGAATCCATACTTAATACACTGGTATGCTCCCTTTCTCACCAACAGGGTACAGAGGGTGAAAGTGAACGGAACCCTCTCCTCAGCAGTAACAACTAATGTTGGGGCCCCCCAAGGTTGTGTAAGCTCAGCTATACTTTTCACCCTTTATACTGACAGCTGTCGTACTGAGGAATGTCTGTCTGAATGTCGTACTAACGAACCAGACCAACACATTCTAAAGTACTTTGATGATACAGTTTTAATTTCACTACGCGACATTCACACAGGCACGTTTTATGACGATTAAAACGAATCCTATAACGTATTGTTGGAAAATACACAACGGTTGGGCATGTGTGAAGACGCATCCGTATTCTTTTTCGAATAAAAGAAACGAATGCAAATCCACAAAAAAACGGTGGTTTCGATGCGCTACCGCAAACGCTTCCCTGTTGGTGTGAATCCATCCGTCTCAAATACAGGCAATGAAACATTGTGGTACGTAGGCTATATAGAGCCATGTGCGGGTTAAATCCATAGTTATTTATAAAAGGTTAAATCCCCCCCGTCTGTTCTCATTAGATGTCTGACGATTCTGGCCGCCTCCTCCCCTCATTGATTTCTGATCACCGCTCCCTCGATCGCACATGGTGTATTATTTGTGAGGAGTTGTTGCTCACAGTTAGATAAAAGGAAAGTGCCACAGGAGTCACTTGTATAGATGTATATCATATATAGGCTATAGGCATAATAGGCTTATAATATATAGGCCGATGTGTGGGTCTCTCGCCCTTGCTCGCGCGCGCGGCTCTCTGTGCCAAATCGTGTCCAAATGGAGACGCTTCATGCGCGGAGCGCAAAGAGGGAGCCAGCGGAGCGCAAGACGAGGGTCAGAGAGAGAGAGAGAGAGAGAGAGAGAGAGAGAGAGAGAGAGAGAGAGACGTTGACGCTCTACTCTTCGTAGATATTCATATCTTGCTAATGTATTTGCTGTCTGGTTTATTGCTAGTAGATTTTGCGAGTCCCTCCGGCCGCCGCTGGTTTTATTTTTTGATCGCCCCGGCGTTTACGACCGACTAACGCCTGCTCAATTTTGCGGCGGTCCTGCGGGTACATTGTGAGTTGAACTTGAAGAATTAATAAACACAGGGAGATGAAGGAGGCATTATTATGCAGCTTGGATACATACATGTCCCATGGACAGACGTGGACGATTCCTTGTTTGTTTCGGATGACAAAGTGCAGTGCGAGCGCAAACGTATCAATTAAATATGCAAGAATGTAGCAACTTCACCCCTCCCATTCGCAAGACTAAACCGAATTATATTATGAGAATGTGGCCTTAGATAGTTCCAGTGATCCTGGACTGCACCAACTCAGAGTAAATAAGGTGGTTGAATGGAGTGATAACAACGCTCTCATCATTAACACAAAAAAGACAGAAGAGATTGTTTTTGGTGCACCACCAGATACACACAGATCTCCCATTACTATTCATGGTGAACAGATCAACCAGGTATGTTCGTATACGTACCTCGGAGTAGTAATAGACCATCTTTTGTCATGGAAAGATCAGATTGAATCTGTGTGTAAGAAAACAAAGCAAAGAATCTACTTCCTTCGCCGTTTAAGATCATTTGGTGCTAGTAGACAGATTCTTCTTATGTTTTTCACGTCTGTCATTATGAGTGTTCTTCAGTACTGTAGTACTACCTGGTATGGATGCTTGTCTGCAGCCCTTAAGTCACAACTGCTGCAACAACTGAACATTTGTTCAAAGATAGTTGGACAACCACTTCAGAGGCTATATACGACTACGTATGATAAGGGTTAGCATTCTAAGGTTGGCAAGAAATATTACCTCTAATAGTAGCCATGTGTTGCATAGAGAATATAGGTTGCTGCCTTCAGGAAGGAGATATGGTGTTCCAGAATACAATAAGGTCAGACTAAAAAGGTCCTTTGTCCATCAGTCGACTTTAAGGCTTAATCAAGAGTTTGGCCATAGGTAGGCTTGGCGGTGGACACTGCTCTTGTCTATATTATCCTTATGTATGTAAACCTGTCTTGTTTTTGTTACATGTGTTAAAATGTTTATATGTTATGTGTCGCATACATGGCTGCTGTGTCGCAAGAGACATTTCAGTGTGAACTGACAATAAAGTACTATATCATATCATATCATATCTGCAACACAATTTTGATACAATATTTCATCAGCTATAGTAACAACAACAACATTAATAATAATTATAATTGCGACCGTCAGGTCGCACTTACTATCAAAACCACCACAAAGTGTAAGTAACTCCGTCCCTCCGTCTGTCTGTCACACCTCACACGTCACACTCTTGCCCTGCTCATATCTCCGCAACCGTTGCCCCGATCCATGCCAAATTTTGCACACACGTTCCTTGCCTGCCAAACTACAACCTCCAAGGACCCCCGGAGCTCCAGGGACCCCCAGGTCCCTGGGGGACCCCCAGATGTAAAAAATGACCAAATGTGCAAAAATGACCAAATGACCACCCCAACGGGGCTGCTCACGGGGAATTCCCGGGGACCACCGACTCCTGGTGCTCCAGAACGGATGCAAAAGTGGTGGCGCCCCCAGTGGAGGAGCCCCTCCACTGCAGCTCACATAAAATGCCGTAACTCGGGCTAGGAGCGTCCGGGAGAGCCGGGGCCGGTACCTATTCGTCCGCCAAGGCAACGCGGAGACCCCACCCCTCATTTCTCACATGCCCCTCTTCTACCGCCACCATGAGGCCGATTCTTGCAAAACACATTTTTGGACACTGCTCCTACAGATTTTGCCCTAAAATCACACAAATCGGTACACACTATGTCTACACGTCCCCCTACACCCAGGAACCAATGTCACTTACAGCCCTCTTTGTGTATACATGTCACCTGACGGTCGCTTATCTCCCGATTAGGGAGTCTTACTGGTGATTATAACTAATTAAAAATATGTTTAAAACAAATTGGATGTTGGTTTGTCTGGAGCCCTGCAGCAGTGTTCACTGTTCAGCCTGTAGGTTAGCTGCACTTCATCATCCATTCCAGCCCAAGGACCTCAGGTAAAAAAGAAACCGTAGGAACGTGTGACACGTCTCACTCCTAACCTTACCTGATACTTGGCAGCCCTGTGGCCTTGCATGAGAGGAGCTTACACACACTTCAACAACATGTACAGACAGCCTGAATCTAAATACACAGGCACTCTTACCCCCAGGCCCATTCCATAACACCTCAATGAGTTACCTTACATTTCCCCTAGCAAGGTAAACTAAGGTGATAAACACACGCTTCACATCTTGTGTGATTTTTTCTTTTAGGCTATTCCTTCAGTATGGCTTTTGTGGCTGTTATTGACATGCATTACTAAACCCTTTATGTGACAAGAAATGCAAAGTTAACAAAGTTAACCTCTGATATCCCACAGAGGCTCTGGGAGCTGTTGGACCCACTGATCTGGCCCTGGGCCCAGTAGGCCCATTCACTGACCCACCTTGTTTATAGGAATTCAACTTACACACCAGTCCAAAGCTTACTGTACAGTCACATCAGCAGCTACTCTTCCTGGGGTCTTAAAATCAGCTTATTTCACATAACAACATACAATCCATTCATACAACACACAACAGTACAATACAAAAACACATAACCTGTCTAATACACTTATTAGACAGGTTATGCTCCACAGTACCAATTCAACATCATTGATGTGAAATGGGATTTATAGCTCTTCTTTTTTTTTACTTTTTTTTTTATTACATCACTTCTTGCGTGAACAAATACAATTTCAAATTGTTCTTAAAACTCACATTATTACTTTCATATTATGAACAAGAACATTATGCTACTTTATTACATTATTATTATTACCGGTATTGTCATGCTTGCACATGAAAACCTAAATCGTACTCAGGACCAGCTCAAGACCAACAGTGTAGGCCTACACTGCAGGCAGGGACATGCTGGGCCCCTGATTCAGCCAGGGAAAAAGAGTTGGAGAGGCCCTCATTGCGAGCTATAGAGAGAGATCTCTCTCTATAGCGCTGCTGCTACTAAAAGATTTGCCATTTCAGATCATGACAAGTGACAAACCAGTGGGCCAATTACATGAGTTAAATGTTGTCGTTGTTGGGTGGAAACCTTGTATGTCCAAAACCGTTTGTTTTGTATTTATCATTTTAAAAATGATTTAAACTAGTGAAAACAGCCGATCTACGAGCACACAACGCCTCAGCGTTGTGTGCTTGTAGATCTGCTGTTTTCACTACTGTTGTGCGACAGCCTTGTATGATGAAGCAGGGCTTTGCTTTGCGAAAAAATTACAAATTTGAAACTTGGAGATACAAGGTTTCTGCCTGACAGTGACGATTTACTTTGTTGGCCGCCCAGCCCCAAAAATGGAATGAAGGCCGACATTCTTTTTTTTTTTTTTTCCTAATGGGTTAGGGTTAGGGGAATGAACCGGCCGTTCGGGAGTTGTCCCGCTTCTCCCAATGGCCAGCACGTCCCTGACTGCAGGTCAATTGCAGAAATGTTCAAGTGCAGCGTCTTGAAATGACACTGTTCCAGCAGGGGAGAGGTAGTAGTTGCAACTGTAGGTCGCAGTTTCTATGACTCAATGACCAAGACAGCCTGTTTTGGCAATCATACTGTAGGAGATCCCTGATGCTAATATTATCATTATAATATAATAATATTAAGCCCATGTTTGGCAATGCCCATACAGTAGGACGCTCCATATGGCCAAGACAGAATTCATTTGCAAATCAAGACTGCTGACTATCATCACCTGGATCTCCATATGAAGATCACAACACTGACCTCATCAAACCCTGCATATCCATACATGGAGATGACTGGATCATCACTTAGATCTCCATATATGGAGCTGACCTCTACACCTGACTCCCAGATGATGCCCTGTTAGGCCAAAGGCACTAATAGAGAATATATATATATATATATATATATATATATATATATATAAATTATATAATTTTTCTGGCCAAGAAATTGTATTTTAGACGTGAGGTGGGGGGCTCCGAGTGTACACCGTCAGGACAGTGTTCTATTTCACCAACAGTGTGTGTTGGATTTTACAGGCTTTTTGTATTGTAACTTAAAGAGCCTTGTTAGCCAATGCAAAACACTGCAGCTTAGATGGTCAATGACACACGCACACATATAACACCGAAAAGGTCCAAATAAGCCTCACTTACAGTACAAACACCCCATTTTCACAACACTATTAGTAATAGAATATAAAGGAAAACAAATTGCACATGGACGATATGCTTTGCATGGCTGCAGGACCAATAAACAATAATTAATAAATCATCATAATTAATTATGAACGGGCACCCATGCTTTTACCCCTCAGGCCGGGAACGCGATTTTTGTGTAGTACAGTACATTTACATTATGTAGCTACTTTGAAAAGCCAAAGGTGTAAGCTATGAAATAGTTTTGGAATGTTGTTTCTAGCTGCTACAGAGGCTGAGTAGTAGTTCTCCAGAAACACAGGGGGGAATCTTCAAATCGGACATAGGTTTTTAAGGTGAAAAGCACTGCTGCAGGCTGCACAGCTGCCTGGTCTCTGACGAGAACAAAACACACAACCACCGGCGGTAAGGAGAGGGCCAGGGGGAGGGGCCGCTTTTACACCGTGTCCAAATATCTGTCAACACCGTTTGAGTCGGTGGTGAGGCTGTTGAGAGTGGCTGAGTCGGTGACATTATTGTTTTGGCGGAGTATAGTAATACACAACGTGAGAACTAGGCCTACTATAACACAACATTCAACAACACAAAGCAAATGCCATGCAATTCGGATGACAACCCTGAACCCTGGAACAAAATTAAAGGGATAAAATACCATTCATTGCAACTACCTACAATATAAACAACAGTTTTGTCATACAAGTTGAGCACAAGACATGTGATGGTAAGGCAAGTTTATTTATATCCTGTAGGCTACTGTTCAGCAAGGCAATTCAGTATTATTAATTCAGTGTTTCATGTGAAATGATTTTAACATACAGTATTAAGCATCAAGACATGAAGACACAGATACAGCAGTAACCACATTAAGAACATTATTTTGAAAACAACACAAATAACAATGACAAGAAGTAGAAATAAACACGAGAAATTAAACAGAAAATGTTAAGATTAAACATTGATTTTGAAGTATAGCCACAACAAAGCATCATGCTAGACTGCAGAGATACATGCTAAACATGGTCCTGAATAATGTTATATTTTATATTTTAAATAATTTATATTTCTTTCTTTCTTTCTCCAAATCATCTGGCCGAATTGGACACCTTCTGATCTATCTAAATGTAGCCTGGGATGGGGTTTCTGATCGGGAGTGTAAATAAGGTTACTGTACGTCATGTTGTTGTCATCAGGTGGACGGAACCACAAGCTGGAACCACCGGTGCCCTGCACCTCCCACATGATTAAAATCTGTTTTGTTTGGTATATAATTTACAATTTAGGCATTTAGCAGATGCTCTTGATCCAGAGCGACTTATAATAAGGAAGGTAACACATCAATACAATAAGCATGTAACACATCAATAAAATAAGCATGTAACACATCAATACAATAAGCAAGGTAAAACATCAATACAATAAGCAAGTTAATACATCAAATGCATAGAAATATCAATCTAGACAAAACTAACGTAGGTAGACAGAGAACCTAGTCAGTAAAAAAGCTTTATATAAAACCCTAAAACATGCTATTTAGCTTTATGTATGATCATGAGTGCTATAAGTGCTATGAGCCTAGGTGGAGTCTGAAGAGGTGAGTCTCTTCCTAAACCAGACCACTCTGCTAGTTATAGAACTAACACCAGGCTTTCCTCCAAGGTGGAAAGTCTGGTGATGAGAGTTTAATCTAGTATTATTAACATGGAACATGCTCACTCCTCATGCACTGAAGGAAGCATGAGCTCAGTTCAGGGCTCTCCCCAGGTTGGCAGAGGGAGAACAGAGCCCAGGATTACAGCTTAGGCCGTTGGCACTGGGTGAAAAAAATGGCTTCCAAAAATCGTGAGATCAAAAATATATTAATAAAAATAACATGGAACAGATGGCTGTTCATGTTATTCACACTATAGTCTATAGACTCCCCTTTATCTAAATAACAGAATATGAATATAAATTGTAATGTAAACTCTGCATAATGACATTGGCCATTGTCTCTAAAAATCACTTTTATTAAACTCAAGTTGCAGAACCATGAATAAAATGTATATTTCAGACCAAAAAAAATAATTTTCAGTTGGGTGTAGGAGGTTGTAAGGGACTGGATAAAAAAAGAATAAAGGTTGAGATCCACTGATCTGCTGTAAAAGGAAATATAACCTTATTCCCAGGTCCCAGACTTATCTCATCCGGATATATGTATATATATGATAAGATAAGAATTATGATACATAATTCATGGTTTGTGTATGAGGCTCATATGACCATATAATATATATAATATGAACTGAACTTACAGTATAGAGACCACATTTTGGTCGGATACTGTGGGTTCAGGCTAAATAGATTACGGGTCATAGTAACTTTGGTTGCCCTGACTACGAAATCATGATATACTGTATGTCACTAGTGGTGGAAAATTACCAACACTACGTGTCACTTTCTTCCTGTTACTTCCTTGTTATGATCTGGGAACAAATGAATGAGTCCCACGACTTCTTACTGTCATAAACTGTACTCTTTATATACTGTTCTCCTCCATCTTGGAGGAGAGAGAGAATTAGAAAGCTGCCGCTATGGTAGCTCACTGTTTGTCTCCTTGTCTGACTCCTCTCAAATACAGCAATCTAAAAGATATAGTCCTTTGGTCTCTTTGTCTTATTTTAACTATGGATTTATAGATCCATATTTATCTTTAATAATTTATCTAACAATATATATATGTATATATATATGTATATATATATATATATATATATATATATATATATATATATATAAACAAATATATATATATATATATACAGTGTCTCATGGAGCCTGTTCTCATTCTTAGCGAGCCTCTGCTGCTCTTCAGCCCCCTCCGCTCCCCATATAACCGAGGCATTTTCAAGTAGACTAAATCACGTCTTTTTCCCCCTTTTAACACATTCACGGGCCTCTCCAAGGGAGACAACGTTATTAAAAGGGTGGAAAAGACGTGATTTAGTCTACTTACCAGCGATTGAAAATGCCTGGGTTATAATGGGGGCGGACGGGGCTGAAGAGCAGCAAAGGCTCGCTAAGAATGAGAACAGGCTCCAGTAAGCTAGGCTAAGCTAGCTTTCCACGCTTACAATGGGAGTCGACGTAAGTGACATAACTCTATCTTTTCTACGGGTCTGGCTGGTGGACCCACACACCAGTTAACTGATGCATTTCTCTCACAGATGGGATAGCCCAGGTCAGAACATAGTGTGTTGTTCCATCCTCCATCAATAAGCACAGCACAGTCTTCATCTCCAGAGACAGTGGGCTCACCTTTGTTCCAGTACCTGTAGAAGTAGGAACATTTAATTCATTATAATACATTTACGTTACATTTAACAATCACATCAAATCATGTTCTAGATATTAGATATAAAGTAGTCTCACATGGTCAGACTGTTACCTCTCACAATGTATAAATGCTTCCGTCATACAGTCTGAGGAAGCTGTGATCATGAGTAAAATATAAAGAAGCCTCCTCCTCCTCACTTCTGTTTAGTTTTTACAGTCACGCACATTTATACTATTAACTAATAAACTAGTAAATCTAAATCATACCAGTAAAACCACCTTGCGCAGGACGGAATTCATTTGCAAGTGTGATTTGAGTTGGGGTTGGTTGTTTAAGTTGGACAAAATGTGGACAAAATATCTTTTTCCAAATATGGATATGACTGACGTCTGACATCATAGATGTCTAATGTTATAGACCACATGAGACTCACACAATATGTCCATATACAGGTATGGGCATTCCAAGCTATAGTATATGGGCAAAACACTGATGCTGGCCTTCAAAGCATCCCTGAATCTGCTGTGGACTGAAGCCTCACCTCTTCAGACTCCACCTAAGCAGTGGCGTAGACAGAATTGAACCACCGACTAGGCCTGCGCCCATCTGGTTGGGCACAGGTGGGCATAGGTGTCGCGCGGCGCACAAAAAGAAATCCATGTTTTTCGGATCGGGCATCCTGGTGCGATTTGGGTCGGGTTTCTTTGTATGATTAAATAATCAATTAATGCGTGGCGTCCACTAGTGATGCACGGGTCAGGGTTTTTTATGGACCGTGGGCCCCCGCAAATTTCATTTTCTGACCCAGCCCAGCAAGCAAGACGGGCATCAATTTTCACAGCCCAGCTCAGCCCAGCGTCATTAAATACATGTCAAATAAGTCTTTGAATGTGGATTTATTCCATCCATCACAGAAAGCTAATTCCAACCGTGCAAAAACAGAATGGCATATTAGAGAAGAAGCCGTTAACATGACGGCATGAGATGCTCATTTTAATTGACAACACTCCTGTTAGTTTAGGACTATACACATGGAGCACAACACTAATGTATCACAGAGAGATATTGCAGACTCAGTAGCCTAGTCCCCGGTGCAAGACAAAATGAACAACTATGAACAGAAAAGACCGAAATGTTTAAGTGCACCGTCAACTTTTTATCAGAGCTCTGTAGCTACTGACGCTTCTCCCTCTCCCACAACAAAAACAGCCAAGCCAGCAGAAGGTAATTAACCAGTCCACTCACCTATTGCTGCTTTCAAACGCTGTGCATTGTTCTAAGTCCCAGGAGCATGGTTTTCATATCATAAATATGAACTTTAGATTAGTCAAAAGCTTGTGTCAGTATCCACGTGATTCCTGTATACATCTTGTAGGCTGCAACAACTCTAACAAGTAGCCAATAACAAATACGCTGAAGCATTTCCTGTAACGGTGGATTTCAAAATAAGACCCTACCGTAATATGATTATATAGGCAATTGGTTTTATTTTTAAGTCTACTTACAGGAAGTAAATGGACTAAATTAGAATGACATGACACTCTAGACATGCTTGGCTGCGAGCAGGGAAGGACGCTTGGTGCACATATTATATATCACTAGCGTCCACATGATGATGTTATGCTATTTTAGTTGTTGTAAGGATGCGACTATTATCAAAATGACTTAATATATTATAAAAAAAAAATATGTATATATATATATATATATATATATATATATATATATATATAGGCCCACCCGTGGCTACGCCTCTGCACCTAAGCCCATAGCACTTACCATAGCACTCGCCTACCCACAATAGGTTTTATATAAAGCTTTTTACTGACTAGGTGCTCGGTTTACTACCTATGTTAGTTTGTCTAGATTAATATTTCTATGCATTTGATGTATTGATGTTGATTTATTGATGTACAGTATTACCTTGCTTACTGTATTGATGTATTACCTTGATTATTGTAAATCGCTCTGGATTAAGAGCGTCTGCTAAATGCCTAAATTGAAAATAGTAAATTGTGGGGGAAAGGGATCTCCATATATGGGCATACAAGGGACAAGGACAGAATACGATGTGATGTCACAATGTCAACAAACAGGTCAGCTGCTATAGACATTGAGGCGTTGCTCACTCACTCACGGTCGGACGGACAGATGGTGGCGGAGAGAGTCGCAGCTCCAGCCTGAAGCCTCAAAAAAGTTGCACAAATGAAATATGTGAAATGTGCTGAAGATGTTAGTCAGAAGAGTTAGACGAGTAGAATGAAGGTATAAAGTCTTACGTTGATGTGGAGTTCAGCACTGTTCCATCGACCCATTTCCACAGCTCTCCTTCCTTCTCTCTGGTCAAACCCAGCCACATGTTCTGGCTCCCGTTAACAAGTCTGTTAACAAAGTCCTGGACAGAAAAGATGCTGGTAACTCAAATACACACTGTGATAGGTTACAACATGCACGCATGCACGCACGCACGCATGCACACACACAAACACACACACACACACACACACACACACACACACACACACACACACACGCAAACACACATGCATGCACGCACGCACGCACGCACGCACGCACGCACGCACACGCACACACATGCACACGCACACACCACATAATACCGGTACCTGTTCTTCTTTGCTGTTGATGATGATCAGGGTAGATCGGTTGCCTTTACACCACTCTCTGCTCGCATTCCAGGCTTTCTCCTCAGTAGAGATGAAATAACTGCTGCAGCCAAATCTCTGCCATCCAGGTGATTCTAACAACAAAACAAAAGTTAGACACTCAGATTAAGGACAAGAAATTATGAACAACATGATATAAGGGTGAATAAAAAACAGCTATGTTTCACTGACCACAGAGCTTCAGCTCATCTCTCTCTGCAGTTACAAGCTTCAGCTCCAGCTTCAGCTTATCTCTCTCTGCAGTTACGAGCTTCAGCTCCAGCTCCAGCTTATCTCTCTCTGCAGTTACGAGCTTCAGCTCCAGCTCCAGCTTATCTCTCTCTGCAGTTACGAGCTTCAGCTCCAGCTTCAGCTTATCTCTCTCTGCAGTTACGAGCTTCAGCTCCAGCTTCAGCTTATCTCTCTCTGCAGTTATGATACCCAACGCGATAGCTAGGACTACTATAACACAACATAAAACAACACAAAGCCAATCCCTCCAATTCATAATGGAAGGACAACCCTGGAACAAAAATAAAATAAATAAAAAAAAGGGAGAGAAAAGAAGAGAAAAATAAACATTTAATTATGGTCAAAAGTCATGGTGTAACAGACAATTATGTGCATTAAATAACTGCCAACTCTAAGCTATTGAGGTCCAGCATGTTGTGACATCTTGGAAGAGTTTAAAGGTCTCGTAACATGTTGTTTTTACAAAACATAAACGTCTTCATCCCTTCAGATGAGAATTAAAAGGTTTTAACTGAAAGATCCACTCCAGTGAGCCATGGCAGGTTTTTCTTTCTGTTTCTGTGTTCTAAGGCCTTTTCAGTTGCACCAACAGTAGTCAGTACCTTTATCCATTATTAACCAATAAGGATATTTGCACAAAACAGTAACATAGCAGTGGACGTGGTTTTCTGGTGCCAATAAAATATCGTCCATTTATTTTTCCATTGAGATTTACAAAAATAGTTATATCAATTATTTTAAGCCTAGAATCAAGCCTTCCAGGATCTCTCTCTCTCCAGCAGAGCTCTGGAATGGGATATATAGGAGGGAGAGGAGGGAGGTGATCCAGGAGGTTGGTGTCTGCTAGGCTGCATCAGCAAAGCACAATATCAAACAGAACAGACTAGACACACCACAGACAACATAAACCCATTAACCCGCAACAACTAATTCTAATTAGCAGAAATGGACCTGTCCATGTATGTGTCCTGGGTGGGACGATATTGGTATCTCACGATACGATATCTATCACGATATTATGCTCTCGATAACAATAATATCACGGTATTCAATATATTGCGATATTCGATATATTGCAAGAAATGTCATCAACGATATATCACAATATATCTAACTGAAAATGAAAAATTACCATAAAAGGCCAAACTCTGGAATGATACATTTATTCCATTAATTTTACAAGATTAATTTATAAATTGGCTAATAAGTAGATGAATCTTGCCTCCTCAAACAACAAACACTGCAACTTTGTAACCTGGTAAAATGTGTCTGTCCATAACAATGGGTATGCCTAACTAATACATCCATAAAGCATGTAGTGAAAATGTAATTGACAAGAAACATGAAATAATATTGACACATGGAAAAAATGTACATGCATAGTGCCTGGAACCTTTAAAATAGCCTCTCTAAAACAGCCTATATTGTGCCAATTGCATGGAGGAAAATGTTTTCTTATTAGTGACAGTGCTTTGCAAGTATAACCAATTTGTTTCATGTTCTTATTGCTTTGATAATAATACAATGAAGTGTGTGTGTGTGCGTGTGCGTGTGTGTGCGTGTGCGTGTGTGTGTGTGTGTGTGTGTCTGTATGACTTCCATTCATATTAACGTGGGTATGTGTGTAATTGTGTGTGTTTGTATATTGTAATGGTGGCTGCATGTGTACAGTAGCCTATGTGTGTGTCCACTAAACACAGACAGAGCTGTATGTGTTGCTCAAATTAACTTCACTGTGTTGTAAACTGAAGACAAGATGCAATGTATCCTCCTCTCCATTCCTCCTCTCTCCCTCTCTCTCTCTGACCGTCAGACCGTCAGAGTGAGCGCATCGTTCTTCTCTCTTCCTCATTGTTGCATAATCCGGCCGATCTACACTCATTTATCTCACTAGCGCCCCCACTACAAACAGTGCAGGCGGCTGAGGGTATTGCACCATAGTACTACACCATACAGTACGTTAAATGGGAAATCCCTGGTGTTATGAAAACTCGATATTTGCCGGCAACATATCGATAATTATCGCGGGAGATAATACCGCGGTATATCGAGATATCGATATTTTGTCCCAGGCCTAATATGTATGTGGGACACATAGGCCTCATACCACCAGAGAACCTAAAGGTGACTTCACACTAAACAGCCTACTTCCAACGGCTCAAAACTTCCAGTCTGCATTTTTAAGTCAGACGACAGGGGCGTCAATTGGGTATGGCAGGGGTATGCAGCTGCCATACCCTGGGTCCAGGGGGGAGAATACAAGTTACTTTAAAATATGAATCCATGAATGTCTCTTTGTCTGTGCTGGTTATGTTGTTAAATTACATTAAAATGACTACAAATGCAAAATTTAACAAGGTATTATAATTATATTCTCCACACTTGTATTCTCCCCATCTTGACAGAATAGTATATTCCCTGGTTCCACAGGTCAGCTGCACAGGTGCAATTCATTATTCTTAATTGTGGCTAATAGCTGCACTTGAACAACTGTTCCAGACTGCCATATCCAGCCCAAGAAACCATATAAATTGTTGGGGAAAAAATAGAAATTACTTCTTAAAATAAATGTATCATGCCTGTTGCTAAGGTATGGCAACATGACTGGTGTCTTGTGCAAGACACCAGTCCTGTTGCCATACCTTACCTTTTTCTGAACTGACGCCACTGTCAGACGACCAGTCAGCTTGCAGCGCTGCTCATTATTAACAACTTTGGTCTTGTTTTCCTATAAAGTCTCTAGTTGCGGGTTGCTTTTGTTGGGGCTTGTTTATTAAGTGAAGTTGCTTATTTGGCCTTGCTTTCAACATTCTTTTAGAAAATAGCTAATGTATTGGAGCTCAAGTGGTGAAACCTTTGGGCTTGTTTTTACAGACCTGGTCACTTGTTTCACTCACAGAATTTGGCAACCAGAGTTTTCTGCTGTCTTTTCGCTTCTCTCACCAAAAGAAAGCACAGGACTTTATTTTCTTTCTTTGTACTCATTGGAATAGGAATTGAGAGTTGAGATTGAGAATATGGAATTTACCCTAACAGCACAGCGACCTAGTAGCTCCCTCTGTAAAAATTTAGGTGCTAGCGTCAGGAGCATTTGCTCATTGGGAAGATGCATTTGCGACGCTACATAGCGCCTACATTGTTACAGAGGGATAGGAGGCATCTGCGTTATGTTGCTGTGCTGTCTGGGTTGTTAAAATGTGCCACGGGACTCTGGCTTATTTAGGATTGCTTCTGGAAGTTCTGCACTGTAGCAGACTAGACAGAGGTCCATTCTACAATGGAGGATTTACCACCGACCGCAAAGAAAACTGAGCACGTTCAGTTTTTCATCGACGGGTTCCACAAGCCCCATCGGCAGCAAGTGCCTCTTGCCGACAGGTTCCTGATGGCTCCCTGTCGGCAGCTGACACTTTTTGACTGAAATCGTCCACTAATCTCCTTGGTTAAGACCTGCCTTAAAGGGATATTTCACTTTAAAAAAAAACTTTTGGGAACACCCGGGACAGTTTTTGAATTTCTTCATTCATATTTAGATATTTGATATTCATTTCCCTCCATTTTCCCACCTTCCTATACAAACCTATTAAAACCCATTATAACTTGTTTTCATTGATAGAATTAATGAAAACACCTGTCCTTCTTTCTCCTGTGACTCCTCCTGACACCCTCCGAATATGTGAGCAGGCTGTGTTTTTTTTTTTTTAAATAATCTTTTATTGTATTTAATCATTTTCATTTCCCTAAACAATTTATAGAACTCAATGAAAAATGTTATCGAAAAAAAACACGGCCTGCTCACGTATTCGGAGGGTGTCAGGAGTCACCAGAAAAAATTAAAGTTGTTTTCATTGATTCTATTATGGTTAAAATGGAGTTTGAAGTTATAATGGGTTTGTATAGGAAGGTCCTGGACGTGGGAAAATGGGGGAAATGAATATCAGATATCTAAATACTGAATTAAGAAATGGGTTTGTATAGGAAGGTCCTGGAAGGGGGAAAATGGGGGGAAATGAATATCAGATATCTAAATACTGAATTAAGAAATGGGTTTGTATAGGAAGGTCCTGGAAGGGGGAAAATGGGGGGAAATGAATATCAAATATCTAAATACTGAATTAAGAAATTCAAAAACTGTCCCTGTTCCCAAAAGCCTGATTAGATGATTAAATGACCAAAAGTTATTTTGAAAGTGGAATATTCCTTTAAGATCACCTGGAGCAGAACTGTAGAGGCTGAGTGCTGGACATGGGTCTCTCAGGGGGCAAAGGGCAAAGCTGGTTGTCAAAGACAGTGATAGGTGGAGGAACATTATCAATGCCTTAGCTGGTTGTCAAAGACAGTGATAGGTGGAGGAACATTATCAATGCCTTAGCTGGTCGTCAAAGACAGTGATAGGTGGAGGAACATTATCAATGCCTTAGCTGGTTGTCAAAGACAGTGATAGGTGGAGGAACATTATCAATGCCATAGCTGGTTGTCAAAGACAGTGATAGGTGGAGGAACATTATCAATGCCTTAGCTGGTTGTCAAAGACAGTGATAGGTGGAGGAACATTATCAATGCCTTAGCTGGTTGTCAAAGACAGTGATAGGTGGAGGAACATTATCAATGCCTTAGCTGGTCGTCAAAGACAGTGATAGGTGGAGGAACATTATCAATGCCTTAGCTGGTTGTCAAAGACAGTGATAGGTGGAGGAACATTATCAATGCCATAGCTGGTTGTCAAAGACAGTGATAGGTGGAGGAACATTATCAATGCCTTAGCTGGTTGTCAATGACAGTGATAGGTGGAGGAACATTATCAATGCCTTAGCTGGTTGTCAAAGACAGTGATAGGTGGAGGAACATTATCAATGCCTTAGCTGGTTGTCAAAGACAGTGATAGGTGGAGGAACATTATCAATGCCTTAGCTGGTTGTCAATGACAGTGATAGGTGGAGGAACATTATCAATGCCATAGCTGGTTGTCAAAGACAGTGATAGGTGGAGGAACATTATCAATGCCTTAGCTGGTTGTCAAAGACAGTGATAGGTGGAGGAACATTATCAATGCCATAGCTGGTTGTCAAAGACAGTGATAGGTGGAGGAACATTATCAATGCCATAGCTGGTTGTCAAAGACAGTGATAGGTGGAGGAACATTATCAATGCCATAGCTGGTTGTCAAAGACAGTGATAGGTGGAGGAACATTATCAATGCCTTAGCTGGTTGTCAATGACAGTGATAGGTGGAGGAACATTATCAATGCCATAGCTGGTTGTCAAAGACAGTGATAGGTGGAGGAACATTATCAATGCCTTAAGCCCCATAGGGCTGAAGAGCATGAGTAAGTAAGCACTGTATGAGTTAATTGAAAGAAGTTAACATGTGTTTAGTGCTGCTGTGAATGTGGTCCCGTCAAATACAGATAATATGACCCATGTGAATCTCCTGTAAAAGTTATGCTATTTAACTAAATACACATTTCTTCCAAATGGAAATGGAACTAAATGACAAGAGCTGGGCCACTAGTCACAGCAATTCATTATTGAATGAGTAGGCATACACACAGAGAGCTATATAATGGCACTGACATTACTCCCTCCACAAAAATGCATTGTTGATTTCAGTGGGGTGGGGGCTAAATATGCATTAGACACAATAAAGCTGGCCGCACACTAGCCGATAATCAGGGAATTTAATGACCCTCCCGACTATTGGGCTGCATGCGTCTGAAACAGGGCCGATTGTCGGGCATACATTTCGTCTAGTGTGAGGGTTTACAGATCCAATCTGAGCCCAGCCGAGTTAAAACATTTTTTGATATTTTTCTGGATTGCGGGGGACAGAGAGAAAGAAAGCCGCTGTTTCAGACGCAAGAAACGGGGTCTGTTGGTGCCGACAGCTGCTGATCTGAGTCTGACCATAGTATCTGAGCGAGAGCGACAGATCTCTCTCTCTTTTTTCTCTCTCTCTCTCTCTCTCTCTCTCTCTCTCTCTCTCTCTCTCTCTCTCTCTCCCATAAGTACCCACAAGGTATTGTGCAAGGATTGTACTATCTTTGTGGGGACATGAGGTCCCCACAAAGTAGTAATTCCCTGTCCACACACACACACACACACACACACACACACACACACACACACACACACACACACACACACCATCCGTCCATTAGGTTGTATCATGATTGGGATGGGAATTAAAACTCAACGGCAGCTTGTTGTTCTATGCGTTACACAGTCATACGACTAATCATAAATCAGGCCTCATGAGAAGCAGACAGCAGTCACAGCACGCAGCAGCAGCTACACTAGTTCAGGCTAGCAGTGAGAGAGGGGGAAAGTCAGAGTTGAACAAATCCATGGATGGACATGAAACGTGTCAAAGTGAATGAACTCATATTATCATCAAAATGGGACACAAATTCCATATTGAAGCTTTTTCTTTTTTTTGCGTGAGGCGATGGTGTTGAGTGGATAACATTAATGTGTTTGTTTGTATGTGCGTGTTGCAAGGCACAGCTCTCAGAACAGCCCCGTGACATTTTGTATTAATTATATTATTTATTATTGCTGTGTTCGGTCCCTACTCAATCTGGATAGAATTGGGAAAGTTCAAAATGAACTAGTTCAAGTTCAAGTTCAAAACTTCTAAAATGAACTAGTTAATTTCATAGTTCATAATTCTACATTTTGAACTAAAGTTCATGGTTCCCCAAAATGAACTAACTTAGTTCTTTTTTTTTGCCATAATATCTAAAAAAGTTTAGACGTTGCTGCAAGCTATTATTTGTCAAAAGTATTGACACAGCCCATATAGAACCACACACAGCAATAATTTCATCCAACTTAACATTGAGGTGCCCACAATATTTAGGTGCCCAGTGCCCAGTCTTCCTGCACCCTTATTGTGAAGGGCTGAAGGCAGAAGTTTCTAAACCTCGCGCACAGCATGTTTCCGCGTTGGTTTGAATAGCTGATCTACAAGCTCACGTTGTCTCGTGGATGCGACGCGTTGTGAGCTTGCAGATCAGCTATTTTCGCCGTGCAACACACATACGACAAAGTATAGTCAGGCTACTTGCGAGTTGCGACTGCGAGACGTAATGAGGAGGAGATTCACAGTGCTTCATGTGATGAAACACCCAGCTGCAGACAGCACCGCATATCAACGTTCGCGAGGAGCTGCGTGCAGTGCGTGCTATTGGAGCATGTGAATGAAAAGAGAGACGAGAGGACAGACAACCGCGGAGGCGCGGACCACTGCATGAACGGCCGACGAACGCCGACGAACGCCGTTCACGCGCGTCAAAATGAACGCGTTCGACAATATCGTTCATCAAGCGAAAACGTTCGCCCAAAATATGAACGTGTTCATGAACAATCGTTCATTGAACGCGTTCGGGTACAACACTGCCTGTAGTGTGCGGAGCCCCCGACTTTTCAAATCAGCTAATGTGAGCGTGTTTAGATTATCTGGTATGAGAATCTTAAACGATTATCCTCTAGTGTTTAATGCTACCCGATTTCATTGCGCGAGATGATCATGCTAAAGGCTTAAGCCGGCAATTTCTTTGTTACAATTTAGACCAGTCCCCATAAGTCACATCTGCCCATGAAAGATTGCAGTGCCCCCAACCTGGGGGCATACATGCAAATAAAAATCATTAAAATCACAACGATAGAAAGATGTAAATGAAAACATTTTAATACTCATCTTTTCTTTTCTCTAATGACTACCTAAATATGAATCCTTGTTGTAAAAAAAACAAAGTTGTCCTTTAAGGATTGGAATAAATGCAATATCATGCCTAACAAGCTGCAAGGATCACCATTCTTCTAACCCTGTACCTCAATGTAGGGAGAGGGTTCTGAAAAGAGAATATCCCTAAAACCATCAATTCAATGAGAAGAAAATAAGAAATATTAACCTGCCCAACAGCATCCAGGACTTTACTGAAGGCTTTCTCATTGTAGCTGCACTTCAGGAATTCACCTTCCCAGAACAGAGTGTCGACAGTGAGCTTGACATCTTTTCTGGTCACATGTCTGCTGCTGTCATCTAGATAAGCTGGAACATCCTTTCCGTGATGCATCACCACCAGAATCACTGGTTTACCACCTTTCAACAGAGAGATAAATAATGAATCAAATAATAAATCTGGATGGATCAATGAATCCAACAACTCTTATAAGATAATTTCTCACGGGGAATCTTTCCCATTGCCTCCTGGACATCAGCTGCAACACGTGAGGGGCTTGGGCAGAAAGCCAGGATGTAGTCACTTTCTTCTACAGCTGTCTTCTGAATCTGGCCTCTACATTCAAGTTTTCTAATGAATGTTGTATGGGCGCCACAGGTCTCTCCAGTCAAAACGAAGAAGAATTTGGAGAGCTTCCCTGTTATCAAGATAGAGAGAACTGTAAGGCTGGAGATCTTAATCAATCAGTCAATCGATCGATCGATCAATCAATCAATCAATCAATCAATCAATCAATCAATCAATCAATCAATCAATCAATCAATCAATCAATCAATCAATCAATCAATCAATCAATCAATCAATCGTAGGGCAGGGAGACAAACCACAACCATCCCAAATGTGTAAGTTATATTGTATTAACATACTCTACCATACAGATTGTATAAGTTATATTGTATTAACATACTCTACCATACAGATTGTATTAGTTATATTGTATTAACATACTCTACCATACAGATTGTATAAGTTATATTGTATTAACATACTCTACCATACAGATTGTATAAGTTACATTGTATTAACATACTCTACCATACAGATTGTATAAGTTACATTGTATTAACATACTCTACCATACAGATTGTATAAGTTATATTGTATTAACATACTCTACCATACAGATTGTTTAAGTTATATTGTATTAACATACTCTACCATACAGATTGTATAAGTTATATTGTATTAACATACTCTACCATACTGATTGTATAAGTTATATTGTATTGTATTAACATACTCTACTAACAGATTGTATAAGTTATATTGCATTCTACTCTACCATAGACATTGGACACATTTAAATGTATTCATTTAAAATGTTACATAGCACCGGTTTAATTGAATTAGTAAAAGTGTTGTGTCACATGATGTTCTTACCATGTGGTGTGTTTTGCTCTGGCATGATTCTGAGGAACAGATACATAAACAGACAACAACATCAGATGAAATGATCACCAGAAAAGCAAGTCACTAAAAATATAGGACAACCAGGACATCAATGTATCCAGTGCCGTCAGTTCAGCAAAAGCTAAGGTATGGCAACATGACTGGTGTATTGCACGTGCATGAAGGCGCATGTGCAAGACACCTGTCATGTTGCCATACCTTAACAGGCATGATGAATTCATTTTAAGAAGTACATGTATCTTTTTCCCCCTGTAGCCAAGGTATGGCAGCTGCCATGCCAGAATACACTTGTTTTTTCTAATGGTCATCATAGTCCTACTCTAGCAGTGTCATAAACAGATCATCCATTTACAGGCAGCCTCGGGGTGGCCATAGCTGAGTATAGGTCAGTCAATATAAGCGAAAATATTGCTTAACCCCCCAAAAATTGATACAAAAGGTTTTTCAATGGATTCTGGTAGCATTGGGCATGCTAAATAACATAGTAAAAATCTACCAAAATCTACCTCCCAGATGGCGTCCCAGATGGTTGCAGGGAGCTTAAAGCTATTACTATGTAACTTTTTTTATAAAACAAATCTTAAAATTGTCCTAACTATTAAATCGCTAAAGTTTTAGAACACCCACTCCGCTAATTTCAGCCCCAAAAGCCTTTTCTTTATATGTTTTCTACTTAGCCGTGACAGGGGTGGGATTTCCCGGCAAAATTACTTCATTTGCATCATTCCGTATACGTGTCTCACAGATCATACACTACCGGCCAATCACAGTATAACGAATAATTATAAGTATAGTATTTAGATGAGCGACAGGGTGTGATGTGGCAGTATTGGTGTTGGTAATAAGCATACAGAATGTGGGTATAAACTATACTGATGCACTGTATACAATTGTAAGATATTTTATTTTATTTTATTTTTGACTCTTATTTTTTTTTTTTGAATAATTTAAGTAATTTGGAAAGGTTCGTTTTATTACGAACAGTGACATTGTTAAAGTAAAACGGATGTTAGAGTGTTCATGCAATATGAACTTTTATTTTAAATTGAAATGTTAATTATAGGGGAAAAGGATAGGCATTAATAAGCTCTGAGCTTCGGCCTATGCCTTTTCGATCAGCTAGAAATTGTTGTAATGTTTTATGTTTTTGTGAAAATTTTGATGAGGATCGAAATAAACTAAACTAAACTGTAAACAGTGCGGCTCATAAACTACCAGCCAATCACAGCGCGTCTTGCCGTCTTCTCAGGAAGTAGCTTGTCTCAACAGCAGTGTTTACACTGGTGAGGAGTCATAGCATGTAGCATGCTCGTAGAAGAACGTGAGACCCCTCTATGGATGCATCTCGGCGAGGCAAAGGCGGACGCGGTGGTTCGCAGCGGCTTCGTGTGAAAAAGGCCGAAAAAAGCAGACGCGACCGCGTTTTTTGTAAAATACCTGCAATACCGCTACTGACCAGAAGTTGAGCAACTGGCTTTAAAATGGCTAGATCTCGAATGGAAAAACATATGCAAATGCTTTTTCAACTGATTCTGGTACCTCTGGACATGCTTGAGGCTAAAGCCGTCATTTTCAAGATGGCGCGGCCACTGGGAGCTTAAAATGCCTATAACCAGTGATTTACGTATTATGTAAAACATCGTAATTATGCACTTGGTGACTAGTTTTAGATTTTTGGCATGGTGTTAGGTATGGGCATAAGGTCTTCAAAAAACATAGCAAACAAGTTGGGCTCACCCCCTAATGGTCTGTTTGCAATGAATCCAATATTAAATAGGTCAGTATATGGTTGAAACCCCAAATATTTGATGGAAGAGAATTTTCAATGGATTCTCTTACTATTGGGTATGCTAAATAACATACTAAAAGCTTAGGGGGAAAAAAACTACTGGAAATGCATTCTTTTCAAGCTACCATGGACGCCATTTCAGTGGTTTGTTTCTCCTAAGCTTTTAGGATGTTATTTAGCATACCTAATAGTAACAGAATCCATTGAAAAATCTCTTCCATCAATTATTTGGGGTTTCAACAATGTACAGACCTATTTAATAATGGATTAATTAAAAAAAAATCAACATATTTTTTAGTATGCTCTAGTCTGAAGCATGTCCAGAGGTACCAGAATCAGACAAAATATTTGCAAAATCTTTTCCATTCGAGATATAGCCATTTTAAGCTCCCCGCAGTCAACTCGGACACCATCTTGAAAATGGCGGCTTTCTGGGAGGTAGATTTTGAGTATGTTATTTAGCACACCAAATACTACCGGAATCCATTGAAAAACCTTTTGTATCAATTGTTTTGGGGTTAAACCTTACCTTATATTGACTCACTTAGTAGGTAGAGATTAGAGCAGGGACATGCTGAGAGTAGGAGAGGCTCTCTAGGTGCAGTCATAGGCTGTACGGTGAGCACATTTTAGGTCACTTTAGGTCCTAAAGTATAGTATAGGAGTATAGTTTTAATGTCATATTGCTTCAAGTTTTACAAACTAAAGACACACTAATTCAATAAATTAAAACACATCTAGCCTAGCAAAAGGCAATATAATGCCTCTGAACTTTTAGCTGGGGAAAATCTGGCGAAGTTCGTGCACTTTTTTTGATTTTTGGTATGGTGTTAGGTATGGGTATAAGGTTTTCAAAAACCATCGCAAACAAATTGGGCTCGCCCCCTAGTGGTCTGTTTGCAATTAATCAAATATTCAATACATCAGTATATGGTTCAAACCCCAAATAATTGATGGAAGAGATTTTTCAATGGATTCTGTTACTATTGGGTATGATAAACAACATACTAAAAATTCAGGGAAAAATATCTACCGGAAAGGCACCATTTTCAAGATGGCATCCATGATGGCTGCCGGGAGCTGAAAATGCCTATAAACTGTGTTTTAATGTGTAAAAAATCATAATAAATCTGCACTTGGTGAAGAGTTTTTGGTTTTTGGTATGGTGTTAGGTATGGGTATAAGGTTTTCAAAAACCATCGCAAACAAGTTGGGCTCGCCCCCTAGTGATCTGTTTGCAATGAATACAATAGTAGATCTGTCAGTATATGGTTGAAACCCCAAATAATTGATAAAAGAGATTTTTCAATGGATTCTGTTACTATTGGGTATGATAAACAACATACTAAAAGTTTAGGAAAAAATAACTACCGGAAAGCCATCATTTTCAAGATGGCGTCCACGATGGCTGCCGGGAGCTAAAAATGCCTATTTAATGTGTAAGAATTCATATAAAATATGCACTTGGTGAAGAGTTTTTGAATTTCGGCAAGGTGTTAGGTATGGGTATAAGGTTTTCAAAAACCATCGCAAACAAGTTGGGCTCGCCCCCTAGTGGTCTGTTTGCAATGAATCAAATATTAGATAGGTCAGTATATTGTAGACCACTAGGGGGTGAGCCCAACTTGTTTGCGATAGTTTTTGAAAACCTTATACCCATACACCATGTCAAAATTTAAAAGCTAGTTACCAAGTGCATATTTTATATGAATTTTTACACATTAAATAGGCATTTTTAGCTCCCGGCAGCCATCGTGGACGCCATCTTGAAAATGATGGCTTTCCGGTAGTTATTTTTTCCTAAACTTATACTATGTTGTTTATCATACCCAATAGTAACAGAATCCATTGAAAAATCTCTTTTATCAATTACTTGGGGTTTCAACCATATACTGATGTAGCGAATATTTGATTCATTGCAAACAGACCACTAGGGGGCGAGCCCAACTTGTTTGCGATGGTTTTTGAAAACCTTATACCCATATCTAACACCATACCAAAAATCAAAAACTTTGCACCAAGTGCACGAAATTGATGATTTTTGACCAGATTTGCCCCAGCTATCAGTTGTATTATTGTAGATACTAGGGATACCCTTAATGCTAAAATTGTCCTTTTGGTTTTGGGGAGAAGTACAGTTTCATGACTACTGGGAAGTATATCAACAGTAGGGGTGTGCCAAAAAATCGATTCACCAATTAATCGCGATGTTAAAGCCACGATTCAATTAATCAAATCGAGAGGTAAGTGAATTGTGAATCTTTTTTTATTTTATTTTTATATATATTTTAGGAAAAATACAGCCGATGGAATACGGCTCTTCATTGACGCTTGTTAAGCTTCTATTGAACTTCTCTGAGAGGTCAATTGGTGACCTGACCTCTTGATACACGTTGCTCAGAAGTAGTTTACAGTGCGACACAGACAGACACACACACACACACACACACACACACACACACACACACACACACACACACACACACACGTGTGTGTGTCTCTCTCTCTCTCAGGCCTGCACAAAAAAGGTTGTGTGAGAGAATAAAGTGTTGTGGTCCTACGTATGACCTAAACATTTTAAATTCAAATTATAAAAAAAGCAATGTAAATTGTGGGAAAGAATCGCAATAATCGCGATTCGAATCACGAATCGCAGAAAAAATCTATAATCGAATCGCCACCCTATGAATCGAAATCGAATTGAATTCGGGAGGTAAGTGAATCGTCCCATGCCTAATCAACAGCACGCACGCACGCACGCACGCACACACACACACACACACACACACACACACACACACACAGTGAGGATGCCAACTTAACGAGACATCGTTCAGGCTACCTACTGTGTGCATTTAGAGGCCTCGCAGACGAAGCAGATATTGCATCAGATCTCGTGCCCGGGGGGTTGATCGGTGATCATTTCAAACGACAGCGATCCTCTGTCTTGAATTCGGGCCCGGTATATCCCGCTGTGCCAAGTGAAATATCTGAGACCATTACAAACGAGACCGACGTCTAGCGATTCTAGCCTCTTGGCCATCTCGGGGGGGTGGTGGCATGAGAAGCGACAAAAGTATCAAGATCAGACATAGGCCTATAAAAGCCTTTTAAAATGTTATATCTTGCTCAAATTAATCATTACATCATTGCGCGAAACTAGGTCAGATCAATAATTAGCGCATCAGTCCCAGCTGGTGGTCGCTACAACAGCTGACTGGAGTAAAACAAATTTGTGTCTGAAACTCTGAATGACTAGGTATTAAGTCAGATATTGCATCTGAAAGGGGCAGTAGTGGTTCTCAAACTATATGGTTCCCGACCCAACGTGGGATCGCGGAAGGTCCCATGGGCTTTGCCGACCAATATAAATAAATAATGAATATATTGTTGTAACCAACAGCGTGAAGCGAACGACGCGTCCTCTCCCTTTCCACACACACACACACACACACACACACACACACACACACACACACACACACACACACACACACACACACACACACACAGAGATCATTCATTATGATACAAAAAAAGAGAAAACGATGAGGGAAAACACGATCTGATCATAGCTGGTGCTTCAAATCGTGGTCCTTGAGGGTGTTCCAGGTGGTCCCCAGCTTAATGATGGAGATGGTAAGCAAATGGACCATCATTATGAATGTTCTTGAGAGCGTAAAATGAAACCGCCGTATGGCTCCATTTGGTTTCATAATCATGCGCGAACGGTAGGCTACATGTAGTTTTGGATATAGACTACTACTTCATTGGAGAGACGACATGGAATCACCTGCCAGCCAAGTGAGCCAACGTGAGCAGCCTTACATTGCCGTGCGTTTCCTAAAACTGTCCATTACAATGCAAGGCCACAGTATATGAATAAAATGATGAGGATGTTAATCCCATCCATCCATATAGTTCCATACATGGTGCGTGCATTGCGCTTGAGTTGATATATTCTCAAACAGCCGGTCTGTCAGAGTAGCACTTGTAGGTCGATTTAGAACCCTTTTAATTAATTAATATATTAGGCTGAGTCGTGAACCTTTTTCATGTACCTATCCATCTTCGCGTTCGTTGATAGCCAAAAAAGCAGATACAAGCTCACAATGCACTGTGCCATGGCTGCGTCTACAGAGAACAGATCTGTTATTTTGGGAACATAACCATGATACGCATTTTGATGACCAAATAATCCTGTGTGCACTGTAATATTACGTGAGAATGATATACCTTTTTGAACAATAGCCTAAATTGCGTGGTGTTAATGAGGTGTGGTCGTACAACACCAAACAAAACAAGAAAAAAGACCGCACGTAAAAGTAAAAAAGAAAAAAAAAATCCCAAGGAATCGATGTCTCTCTGACTTTGAGTATGATGACATTATATGAATAATAATGTGGCATAAAGCATCAACCAGCATTTTAACGGCAACCAGCCAGACATTAAACAGACATGAGCTTAATCAGCTAATAGAAAGATATGAATGTCCAAACCTCGCCGTTGTGGGCGTGCAGTCACAGAAAAAAAAAAAAAAGTTTAACCTCTCGCTTTTTTTTTTTTTACTGTCCCACCGCCTCATCCAAGCATAGAATAGGGACTAATAGGCCTAGGTTCCTCAATATCATTTAGCTGGGGACCCCCTGGAACTCCCCAAGGACTGGCGGTCCTTGAGAACCAATGAACAAACTGACAGCACGAGAGGCGCAATGATGTGCCCGCGGCCCGCGCGTAAAGGTAAAAAAAAAACATGAGCTTAATCAGCATACTATATAGCAAGATATGAAGAGCAGAAGAGAACTTCAACTACGATGTGACTCCGTTGGGCGTGCAGTCGGAGAAAAGATGATTTGACAGCCAACTCCAAGATGATAGCACAATATATTATCTTTTATAAATATAAAAAAAAAGATATTATATATCCCCATGTAGGGATGGGTATCGTTCACCTCTGAATCGATACGATACCTTTTTCGATACCTGGGAATCGATACGATACCTGTTTCGATACTGTTTTCGATACTTTTTTATTTATTATTATTATTATTATTAACTTTTTTCCATAGGCTATTTTACACACCACAATAGGTTATTAAGGCCGCCTAAGACAGCCATTTTCATGTCAAGTAGTAGGCTTACTGTAGTTGATGGGACTACTATTACTGTTACTATGGCTGCTATTTTATATACAAGTGTTTGTCTGCAATAGAACACATTCTTTATACAGCTATTCTATGGCTATACTGTTGACGGTTTATTGTTTTTACTATTATTGTTATTATTATTACCCTCATCGTCTTACCTTATCTTAGTTTTTCTTATTATTATTATCACCTCGATCACAACATTGCATTTTGCTTCTTGTCCCTGAGTAGTGACAATAAAACCTTGCTTCTCTTTTTTCTTAAACCTCACATCAACAATTTGCGTTGCTGAATGCAACTCCATTGAACGCGAATGCGCGTTCGCGTCTACTGCATACATGAACGTGCAGCATGGAGTTACACAGAGGCAGGGTGTCTGCCCTGCACTGGCGAAACAAACACAAACATGCGTAAAAAGTTTGTTTCAACCGATCAATTACTTTTTCTAGACGGTCGGAACTAAAGACACATGTACCGCCATACTACACATCTCTCCTGGGACTGTATTCTTTTTTTATACGACAAAGAAAAAGGCTTTCACTTCTTCAACACGGAAAGGGTGAAAGCCAGACAGAGCAGCGAGCGGAGAGGGGGAGAGGCTATGGGGAGAGTAGCTCTGGTCCAGAGCGTTAGCGTGGGACTGGGGAAAGGTGACGATCGATGCTCACACAGTGTCACAGCTGGAGATCATAGACGTTGGATCATCATAATAATATTATTGGCTATTGTCGGAGGTTTTCAGTTGTGGGCCATTTTCACAGTAACGCAACTACGCAAGTTTACTAAAGCAATTCAATGTTGTTACGGATGCGACCGGCCACGGGTACGTTCAAGAGTATCGAAACGAGGTACCGTTTGTTTTTACGTGAACCGATACTCGATAGTACCGACGTCATGCATTCGATACCAATAAAAGTACCGACTTCGGTACCCAACCCTATCCCCATGTGTTGTCGTGGGGAAAGGCTTTCGTGAGGTGATAGAATACATACACTGCATGCCTTGTCGCCAAATGTCTGTGCAAAAAAAAAAAGAACGCTAGGCTATAACGTTTTTGAATAAGCGATTACAACATTTTAGGGAGAAAGTAGGCTAAAGTAAAAAGTAAGTAGGCTAATAATAATAATAATAATATTTTGTCCCCACTGCTTTTTGCTGTGTTTTCATGGGCCATAAAAAGCCCATTAACATAATCCAATCCTGTCGGGGTTCCGTTCAAACCCAAGACCGAGGGGGGGGGGGGGGGGGGGGATCTGCCCAGTGTGCACGGGGCTTTAGGCTGAAATTAACATCCACTGAGCCATTTAATCTATCCTTTTTTTTACGGGCGGCCTGGTACGGCCTGGACTGGTAGCGACTGTTTGGCAACTGTCCCAGTTTTCCCAATGGCCAGCACGTCCCTGGACTAGAGTTTACTTTGGAAACACTAGGTCACCGGCTCAATTCCCGGCCCCAGCCTACATGTCCCTCAGCAAGACACTAACTGATTCCTGAGCTCTATAACTACTCTGAACTCTGATCCCTCACTGTTCCTTTTACTTATAGGATGGTTAAAGGCAGAGGACATAAATTATTTCACATTACATTGACCAAAATCACCAATGGAATGTGGAGCAAATTATTTTTTATCAATTATTAAATTAATACTGTTATGCTATAACATAACATTAAAGGCAAATGATGCAGTTTCCATGTTGAAAGCCAATGACTCTGAATAATTGATCTTTTTCTCTCACCTGGTCGTCTCCTCTGACGATGGTGTCCGTCTAATCTCCATTGAATGACAAAGGTTTTCGGTAACAATTAATGAGGAAATATTTTTGATCGAATATCTATTGTGTTCAACAGGTCTACAGTATGTAGCTGTTCTGCCTGTAGACAGTAAGAAGTGATTCTTTCACGCGTTTCTAGTCCACTCTGTAAGGCTCCTCCTCCCTGTTACTGCTCTGAGACTCACTCTGATGTCACTGTCTGCTGTTAACGTGATAGGAGCTGGATGTCAGTTTGAAACTTAGGAAATTATGCATTACCAGATATTTTAAACCCCACCACAGTATTCTCTGGGGTGGACACAATTCTCCTCCCACATTTGGCACACCAGATACATGAAATCATGTGTCTGTGCTCACATATATAAATCACTTGTTACAACGGCAAAAGTAGCCGATGAAAGACTTCAGCTGCAGTGCATTTTCTTCCATTTGCAGCCTACATTTCATAGGTAAGTTTTTTTCCCTGTTTCTTTTTTTTTTTTTTATGTAATGAAAACAATGACGATATAAATAATGTACTATGATATACAATGTGATGTGAATTATTTTTCAGTTATTTTAATAATGCAAACTTTTCACATTTTATTCTGGCAATTTTGTATTTGTATTTTGTTCCACTGAATTTAGTTTAACCTTTACAGGAGCAAGATGGATAGGCCTATATCTTTGTCAGTTCTCAAACATTTTCACATCAAATTGAAAAGTACCGGTATTGTAATCTACTGATGTAGATACTTAAAGGAGCTATAGTCAACTTTTTCATTGTAGGGCCGACACTTTGTTTACATCCTAGTCTATAGACTAGAATGTAAACAAAGTGTCTGTCTGACAATGGCCAAAATGATTATTTTATCATAATTTTACGCTTTTGTGGTCATTTTTGAATAGAAACACATATATGAAGCTTATTTTTTTATAAAATATTTTCGAAACATTATTTTTATTTTCGCATCAATTTTTCAAGAAAAAGTTGACTATAGCTCCTTTAATGTGCATTGCATGAAACATACTTCTAATCAATAATTAACTTACTTTATAGCTACATAATGGGAAACACACAAGCAACAGGTAAGAATTACAATGTTCAAATATATTTAAATAACGTTTTGATGACAAACATTATTGAAGCTGTTTTTGTAAAATCTTCCCTTCACTTTTTCCCCTCAGAATGGAGAAAGGCTGCCTGGGAGTAAGAAAACATACTTCTTAAATTGATTGAATTCTTTATTTCACATAACACTGTGATATTTATTCATCAATATGAACATGACAATATACAAATGTGTTGCAACACTGTTCATTTTAAAGGAGACACAACATCAACATTTACCTTTTACTGACAGTTTTCACCATTGATCTGATAGACAAGCCTACAAGCCTATCAGGACAAAATGTGTCAGATCCTGTCTCTAGGTGACACATGACCTTTGACATGATCTAACTGTCTCAATAGAAGGGCAGGGAGACTAAATGCAACCACCTTTTTATATTGTATTGTAGCAGAGACTTTTTTCTTTTCTTTTCTTTTTTACTTTTAAAAATCCCTTTATTTAAACAATTTAGTCCAAATACTGTTAATATTATTCTCTCACATCAGCACAGCAATAACGAAAAAATGCTCCAGGCACTTTTCTTCAGCAACAACAAAATTAAAATTGACATTTAAATTAGATCAGTTTTTCCAGCCACACAATAAATCCTCCCATATTCTAGGAACATTAACAAAACTTAATCCATTGTTACAGAAGGTTATTTCAATTGTTTGATGCTGTCACCTCTAAGCTCCCTCAGCACCGAGTCCTCCTCCACACGCAGCCCGCCTTCGCGGACACAGCACTTGTGCAACAGTTTGTCATTCACAGAGCAGTACAAGTCATTGTCAATGCTTTGACACTGCCATACATCCACTTGGCTTTCGGACTAGCCATTTGAGTCAGCGTAGGGGGAGAGCGGGGTAAACTGAGACACTTTTTACATTTTCTAATCAGTAAAAATGTACACATTTACCAGTAATTTGGGATGTTTCCTAACAATGGAAGTTATCAGAACATATTCAAGACAAAAGGCAGAGAAAATATGATTGTTTTAAAAAAAAGTGGTCTTGTGTCTCGGTTTACCCCAGCACCGGGGTAAACTGAGACAGACCAGAGAAATCAACGGGGTAAAGTGATCCACTCACTTTTTTCACTTTAAAACTACCATTAAAACACAAAAACTCAGTTAACCAGGTTAAATATGCACAACACAAAAATGTACATAGCAGAAAGTATTTTAATAGGGTTTGTCCTGTCATTTTCACCCATGTGTCAAATAATGTGACACATGGGCAGAAGGAAAAAACAAAACACCCTATAAAAAATTGATAGAAGGGTTTACCAAACTTTTCTCAGTTGATCCTTATGTAATTTTTCCTGTAGAATGCATTTCTGTGAAGTATATTGTTGTATTGTGCATAACTAATGAGATAATTAGCAATTTAGTCCAATATGCTAATTATCTCATTAATTATGCACGACATAAAAATATATATCAGAAATGGGTTCTACAGGGAAAATTACATAAGAATCAACTGAGAAAAGTTTGGTACACCCTTTAATCAGGTTTTTACAGCTATCTCCATGTCTATCATGTTGGGATAATGTGAGATAGTGTCTCACTTTACCCCGTAGCAATTGTCTAACTTTACCCCACAGCCACATTTTGGGAAAAGTGATATTTTTTATCAATTCAGGGTAATCTTCAGCTAGCATCTATCACATGGATTTATAAGTTGGTAGTTCATCAACATGTATGATGTAAAATGTTGTCCCTGCATCAATTTGCTTTGACACAACAGTTGATTATGTGACAGCAAGAAAATTTACTTTTACATGCAAAAAACACATTTTTGTGAAAAAAGCATGTTTTCTACAGCACTATCAGGTTTCTCTCTTCATGGCAAGTGGGAAATTCAAAGGGCTTGAAAATATAATGGTCACATGACCACAGATGTGTTCCATTGCCAAGATAAATGGAGTGTCTCAGTTTACCCGGTGTCTCAGTTTACCCCGCTCTCCCCTACAGTTCCAGCTCATCCGAGCTCCTTTCAAGCCACATGCCCTCCATAGCCAGTTTTTGAGCGGTGGTCACACCGTCTCCTATACGTGGCTGTGTGTGTGGGTATGCGTCCGTCCGGCCGTCCGTGTATGTAGCCTCAAGCCTGCAGTACCTTTTCTGACCACACATGTTAAGGGAGGGGCGCTGTTGTTCTCACACACACACACACACACACACACACACACACACACACACACACACACACACACACGCACACACACACACACACACACACACACACACACACACACACACACACACACACAGGGGGGAAGGGTGGGTCAGCATGTGTGGTCAAGTATTATTATTATTATGTATTGAGAGGCACTCTAACCCTAACCCTTTCGTGAGAGACTCGTCGTCAATTGCAGGATATTTAAAAGTTATTTGGGGCCATGATGATTTAACCTCTTCTTCCCACTACTAGACTAAGGATTTATATTGTCTGTGTTATTGTTTATAACCACAATTATTCACGTGTGGCAAGATCACGGTTCCACTAGTTTTACTAGTAGGTAGGCTTAGAAGCCTTTTCAGAAGTTAATTTAATGTTTTCCATTTCATGATTTCCAGTCGCGTATTTGACCCATAAGTACTGCAACCCCCGCTGCACCCACCCAGTAGTGCTGTTGCACAGCCTCCACGACCACCGCTCAGTTCACACGGGTGTGATTTTAGTACAATGTCTGAGAAACCAGTCTTCACAGCAAACTGATCTCAGCGCCCCCAACAGATCAGCTGCTTGCTCATCCTCCAGCGGTCTCCTTACAATATGCACTCCAGTAAGCCTTGGCCCTTGGCACACATTCTGTGAGTGACTTTGGATTGGACTGTATTACAGGCCCATCCTGGCCCCACCAACCAGAGTGTATTCCATGCAGTGATGTTACTATGTCTTCAATGTAATGGGTCCCAGGACCCACAGGTGGTCATTCAAATGGGTCCCAGAAAAGTTTTATGAGCCCTCAATACAATGTTTTCGAGCGCTGTGAGCTTGTAGATCAGCTATTTTCAAAATGTTTTCCTATTTCTTATATTTATTTTACAATTTGGCTAATGTATGAACTTAGAACTAGGATTTCTAAATACACTAGGCTACAGACACCCATTTAATTATATTTATATCACTGGGACCCCAATTTATATTAAATGTTAAAATAATGGAACAGGTCCATTTGGTTCCATTTGTTCACCGAGTTACAGACCCATAAAGTTCTATTTGGTTCCTAACTATCATTCATCTGGGGACCCCCTGGAACTCCCTCAAGGACCCAGGACCCCACTTTGAGAACCACTAGTGAAAATAGTTTTTAGCTGTTCCAGGTTTAACTGATAATAATCTTACACAATACATTAAAAAACGAATTAAACTATCTAAACTAATATAGCAACTTAAGTAGAAGAAGTAAATTATTTTAACATGAACTCCAATGGAGGCGCATCCCCGGGACCCCAGGACCATGCATGACATGAATGAGTCCCTGGGCGACTTGAATGAGTTTTTGATGCGGGATGCGCACGTAATGACATCACTGTCCATGTAACAGTAGTTTATGGACATGCAGCATTCTCCAGTATTGTCCAGTCCAACAGACCCAATAGAATATGTTCATGTCCATTAAAAGCAAAGCAAGACAAAAAGATAAAAATAAATAAACCCTAAATAAATAATTGAATGGCACTGCATTAACAGGCTGCAGCAGATAGGTACAGTATAATGATCTGATACATTTACTTTGTCATTTGAGAAGGCCTTAGCATCCATCTTTATGCTTGGTTTACCAAAATACATTATTTTGTTGTATCAAAACTAAAGATACAGGATTCTATCAAATAAAACAAAACTAATTTGGGCAGAGCTATACTGAAGCCAAGGTTTGACCATTTTTAAAGAATAGTTTGTTGATTACTTTTGACACAATGACATTTTCATTAAAAATAAAGTTAAATTGTAACTTCATAAATGTGAAGATACACTGTATAAACTCATACTGTATTCTGGTCTGTTTACTGTTGAGTGAGAAAACGGTGTTGCATGTTAAGCGAATAATTATATTCCATTTCTATTGTATTTCTTCAGGGACAGAGCCAACCTCGTTGACAAGGTGAAGGAATTCCAACCTGCTAATAAGAACATCCAATATGTCAGGATCATGCTCCATGGACCAGTGGGAGCTGGCAAGTCCAGTTTCATCAACTCTGTCAGCAGCTGCTTAAGGGGGAGAATGGTTAATGAAGCACACGTGGATTCTAGTACTGGTCCCAGTTACACCAAACAAGTAAGTAATATATTCTGATCTAATATATCTACTGGTGAAAGTAATCAGTCATATATATTATATATATATAGGCCTACATGCATTCAAGCTTTTGCTTGTTGTACTGCACTGTGAAAGGGCTCACTTTACCGCGTGGGGGAAAGGGACGGTTTCCATTCGCTCCACTTCTTGACGGTCAGAAAGTAGGCGTGGGCCATAAACTCATTGAAGACATTAATATGTAAAGACGGGTGGGATGACGATCAGCGTTCAGTATCACAGCGTCGATATAGACTGACAAGGCAGAGGCTACGGAAACAAATTTGTGTTCATAGGACAACAGATGTCGGCCGCGGCTTGTGATTGGCTGAACCGGAGGCAAGCCAGCGCAACAGACTGGCTCTGCTATGAAGAGAGGACGAACAGGGAGGCGGGGGAAGGGGGAAGGCACGCAAACCAGTAACTGAAGTTAAAGTAGATGACGTTGATTGACACAAGCACCTGTCAGTCATTCTGACCTGGTGAATTATTAAATAGCATTGATGTGCTTCATCACTCTTTACGTTTTTTTGGAATCCAGTGTTAGGTATGGCCATAATTATTATCACTACAGATATGCTCTGAAAGTGTGAAAAACATATTTTTTAGGGCTGGGACTTTAACTGATAAATTGCGATTAATTAATTAAAGAAAACGCGATTTAAAAAGAATAACGCATTTTAATCACCACAGAACCTTCAGTTTCGGGCATACCGATCATAGCGATGCACAAATCAAGAAGAGACAACAAACACAAAGAGAGAAGTAGCCAATCAGTGCACTTTGCTTGGCCCAGTGGATGCGACATTTAGATTTAAAAAACTCACTTGTTGATTCACAAAATGTGTTTTACTTGAAAAAAATGCTTCTCAGGTAAAATATTAATATGTGATTAAAATGCGATTAATTGCGATTAATTAATTACAAAGCCTGTAATTAATTTGATTTTTTTTTTATCGCATCCCAGCCCAAGTATTTCTTTTTATTTCATTGCGTCTTTAAGACTTCTAGGATAGATAGGCCCTACCATAGGCGATTTTAAGGGGTGTCCTTGGGTGCACTTGCACCCCCTGGCCACCAGGCGGCCATTTTTATTTTATTTTTTACTTTTTTTTTGTAATGTAACTTTATTTTATAATTATTAAATAAAACAGTGATCGTGGTTTGTAAAATGTGCGCAAAAAGAGAGGAGGGGCAAGTATTTCTGTTGTTAACTTGGCAGGCACTATGGGTGGTCTGTGAGATTAACACCATATAGGCATTTTACAGATTGAGAAAGAACACGAAATTAAACTGCAGCAAATAATTGATCAGTATGCAAGTGCCAAAAAACGGAGGCTGCAGTTCATTGTGTAATAAGGATGATTGATTGATTGCTTGATGATTAACTTGATGTTTGGATTTATATGTCCTGTGCTGCCTCTGCCTGCAAAATATAAGTAAATGAATTTGCTCATGGTGTCTAGAAAAAGAAGCACCTGTTTTGCACTTTTTTTTTGTTTATATTGTGTTACATTTGGGTAAAAAATAAACTGCAGAAACCTGTTAAAACAACAGGATAAAACTGCTAAAAAACTGGCGCGCACGTGCATGAGGTAATAGAAGTAGGCCTACTCGGTCTGTCTTGCACCCCCTGATAGAAGAGGCTAGAATCGCCTATGGCCCTAACTGTGTGTCACCTCCAGGGCCTTCAGGGGGTTAATCCGTATCTGGATATACTAGAGTCAGCAGTCGTACACTAATAATTCTATGTACCTGGGGAGGAACTGGTAAAGTTTGTGCACTTGGTGAAAAGTTTTAGATTTTTGATATGGTGTTAGGTATGGGTATAAGGTTTTCAAAACCATCGCCCCCTAGTGGTCTGTTGGCAATGAGTCAAATATTAGATACATCAGTATATGGTTCAACCCCCAAATAATTGATGAAAGAGATTTTTCAATGGATTCTGTTACTATTGGGTATGATAAACAACAATCTAAACATTCAGGAAAAAATAACTACCGGAAAGGCACCATTTTCAAGATGGCGTCCACGATGGCTGCCGGGAGCTGAAAATGCCTATAAACTGGGTTTTAATGTGTAAAAATTCATAATAAATCCTGCACTTGGTGAAGAGTTTTTGATTTTTGGTATGGTGTTAGGTATGGTTTTAAGGTTTTCAAAAACCATCGCAAACAAGTTGGGCTTGCCCCCCTAGTGGTCTGTTTGCAATGAATTCAATAGTAGATTTGTCAGTATATGGTTGAAACCCCAAATAATTGATAAAAGAGATTTTTCAATGGATTCTGTTACTATTGGGTATGATAAACAACATACTAAAAGTTTAGGAAAACATAACTACCGGAAAGGCACCATTTTCAAGATGGCGTCCATGATGGCTGCCGCCTGCCGGGAGCTTAAAATGCCTATGAACTGGGTTTTATGTGTAAAAATTCATAAAAAATATGCACTTTGTGAAGAGTTTTTTAATGTTGGCATGGTGTTAGGTATGGGTATAAGGTTTTCAAAAAACATCGCAAACAAGTTGGGCTCGCCCCCTAGTGGTCTGTTTGCAATGAATCAGATATTAGATAGTTCAGTATATTGTAGACCACTAGGGGGTGAGCCCAACTTGTTTGCGATGGTTTTTGAAAACCTTATACCCATACCTAACAGTCCAAAAATCAAAAACTCTTCACCAAGTGCAGATTTATTATGAACTTTTACACATTAAAACCCAGTTTATAGGCATTTTCAGCTCCCGGCAGCCACCGTGGACGCCACCTTGAAAATGGTGCCTTTCCGGTAGTTATTTTTTCCTGAATTTTTAATATGTTGTTTATCATACCCAATAGTAACAGAATCCATTGAAAATTCTCTTTCATCAATTATTTGGGGTTTGAACCATATACTGACGTATCTAATATTTGATTCATTGCAAACAGACCACTAGGGGGCGAACTTGTTTGCGATGGTTTTTGAAAACCTTATACCCATACCTAACACCATACCAAAAATCAAAAACTTCTCACCAAGTGCACGAAATTGATGATTTTTTGACCAGTTTCTACCCAGCTAATGTTCAATATCATGACATTCATGATGTACTCATTTTACTATGAGAACCATCACAGCTTGTCCATGTCCGTCTGGACATGTACACATTTTTACGGTCTATGGGTTTGCCGCTCTTCAGGGCTGCACGATATGGACAAAAATGCACAATATTTGATATTGTAACTGTAGAAATAGTGTACGCATTCTTCAAAAATAAAAGAAGAAGAAAAAAGAAAAGAAAAGCATCATACCAAATGGAAGTGGAAAAGTGCAGTTTTATTGCTTAGGACAGAACACTGTCAAATGTGTAAATCAATTATATTTGACTCATCAGCACATTTATAAGGGGTCCCTGCTTCATCTCTCTCAGCTATAATATTAATTATAGTTATAATATTTGATTCATCAGCACATTAGTGCAACAGACTTTTATTATTTACCTTCTATAAAGGGGTCCCTGCTTCATCTCTCTCTCAGCTATAAGGGGTCCCTGCTTCATCTCTCAGCCAAAGCTCCTATAAGAGTCCAAGGTGAAGAGCCTATCACCGCAAATTTTAGGTGTAAAGCTGTCCACCTAAAGTGAGAAAACAAGTGGAGGCCATCATAGTCAGTCACAGTGAAGTCCTATTCACCGTGACTGACTGGTCTAGATCGACCAATCAGTGAAGGGGGTGAAGAGCCTATCTGTCTGAAAGTAAAAACAGAGAGATGTGTCGGGGTTCGCGGTGGAAAGCTCTTCACCGTGAGTAATGATGTAATGTTGTAGTTTTATGACTCAAAAAGACTACACCGCGGTGGATAGCTTATCACCGCAGTGCCGACTCTGATAGGGGCTTAAGGGGTCCATGTCCGACTCCTGGTCCTCTCCCTCGTCGGTCCCTCCCTGCAACATCTCTCTCTCAGCTAAGGGGTCCCTGCAACATCTCTCTCTCAGCTAAGGGGTCCCTGCAACATCTCTCTCTCAGCTAAGGGGTCCCTGCTTCATCTCTCCCTCAAAAAAATAGGAGTGCATTTCTCCTAAACTAAGAACACCTCCAGTTCTAAACTCTAGTGATAGTGTTGCACATTGAAAACAGCCAAGCTACAATGTTTTCATTGGCTGAGCGGTACATGCTGGGGAAATTTGATATTGTCAACATCATTGACTTTTGCGTTATGAACATTGCACATGTTGATACGGAGATAACGATATATCGTGCAGCCCAGGGAACCACTCTAACATAAAGAGTTTGCCGCTCTGACATCACGCTCTGGCTTCACTGTGACGTCACACTAACAGAATCCCTTTCATGCCCATCTATGGAGATCCCTGATGTCTTAAGCCCATATCTAACAGGACTTCATATGGGAATGCCAATATAATGTTTGGAGGCCACATCGGCCACATTCTAACAGAATCCATATATGGCCAAGACAGATAGCCAAGACCATATCTGTGTGGCTGGTTCTACAGACAGGGATCACCATATATGGGCATAAAAGGGATTGTATGATGTCAGATGTCATGGACGTCATAGGACTTTCACATAACTAATAACTGAGTAAGCATGCATGTTTGGGGTCTCACCGCAAATCTCCATATACAGTACATGGATCTTCAAATATGGGTACCAGGGGTCTCCATATATGGGTAACTGGTCCAATATACATCACTGGCCAGATGGCTTGTCGCCCTTAGGTGTCTTACTGGTATTATGACGTTCCTATACCAGCTTGAACATGGCTACACTTTTTGCATGATTGCATGGAAATCACTGACTTACAGATGTTACTAATTTTACAGTATCAAACCCATAAAACCCATAAAAAAGGAGAACCAGACAACTTGTACCGCTTCGTGTTCACTGACATCATGGGCCTGGAGGACAGTAGTGGAATCCACGAAGACGACATTAAACTGGCTCTGGAAGGTCACATCAAGGACGGTTACACGGTAAAATTACACCCTGATATTTGACCATTAATGCAAAATATGAATTCAAACCATATTTCATGAAAAAATTACATTTATTTTTCTACCAAGATGTTATAAATGTTTATTTTTGTTCAGTTCGATCCTTTTAAAACGATAAAAGAGAAGGATCCTCTCTACAACCATGGCCCCGCTCCAGAGGACAAGGTCCATGTTCTGGTTTCTGTCATTCCTGGTCCTAATGTGAAGATGTTATCCCAAGAACTCATAGAGAAGATAAAGCGCATCAGAGATGCAGCCAGTGAGCTTGGTAAAGACACGTTTTAGTTAAAGTATTTGTTCTCACATTGTTATTTTCAACTTTTTTGTAATCTTCTTGAATCGAAATAAGATTGATTGTGTCTAAGTGCCATTAGCCATGTTTCCATAAACTTATTCGAATTAGGGAAGCGAATTATCAGAAATGCGTATTAACATATGGGCTGCTCAGGTTTATAACATTTCTAGCTGTTGCTGCTGCCGCCGTTCAGTCACGCTTTATTTTGAAGCGCCTCGGAAGCTTCGTGCGTGTGCACGTGGGTGTCCGCTGACGATTGAGGAAGATAATCCCTTTGTTTACAAAAGCTCGCGAAACTATAATCCAAACCACGGCCGACCATCGCGGTAAAGTGTCGCCGTGAAAACAATCAGATCTCTGCTTCCCTGGCGTTCTTTTCACCTCATTCATAGATAAAGCCCTTTTTATGTTTCAGAGTAGAATGGAAATCAATGTAACCAGCCTCCGCCATTTTCTCCCTCTCTCTCTCTCTCTCTCTCTGCTACGGGGTGACGCATGGACTCGGGTCATTCAGAGGGCAGGCAGCAGCACGTACAGTTAACCCTTCGTTGTCTCGTCTCTCGACGAGACAACTCCTTTTGGCATGGTGACACCTAGTGGCCTTAACTCGTCACTGAACGAGTTTGGCTCCTTGGGTGTTAAGACAAAGCGAATTTAGCCCGTTTCCATTTGCGGGTGTCAATCGAATTAGCGACGGTCGCATAGGTTGACAGAGTGCTCATCCTGCAAGTTTCAGCGTCCTCTGGAAGGTGGCTGATCTGCAAGCTCACAGCGCGGTGCGGAGACGCGGATGCGAGCTGCTGTGAGCTTGTAGATCGGCCACTTTTGGCACGCAACACCGTGTGATGAGGAAGGGTTAGCCACGGATGGCTTGACTCCGGGACTTTTTTGGGAAAACGGGAGGAATTTACACACGGTCCGTGTCACTCAACGTGTAACAAACAACCGGTTTGTTTTGTGGGCTATAAACGCTATACAATGGACTTTAAGCGGCAGGGGAAAGTGTTAAGTTGGAGGACGATATTATGGACCCAGAACGTCATCATTTATTCACATTTATTGTCTGACCCGTTTCCATTCACAAATGCGCATTTAGTTTATTCAATAAAGCCAAGCGGATATTTTTTTTTTCTGTTTGTGTTTGTGTTTCCATAAAAAGATTTTGCGAATAAGCCGTAAATGCGCATTATGAGGCTTTATGGAAACGCCACTATTGTCACTGGATGTAGCAGATTGAAAGGAAAAACTCAATACAAAACAAAAACATGCGATTGTTGAGCATTTTCTTTTTAAAGGCGTTCCAGTAACCTTGGTAAAAGCACATAGCTTGATTATTAGTCCTCACGTGGTTATTTTCAACTTTTTGTTATCTTCCTAAATCAGTGAGGTTAAGAACCAAAATAGATTAACTTTGTCTCAGTGCCAAACAAAATACGAAACAAAAACATGCACTTGTTGAGTATGGTGCAATTGTAATGTAATGTACAGTAAGTAATATAAGCTATGCATTTATTTTACAGGCGTTCCACAGATCTGCATCATCACCAAGATTGACCAGGTCTCTGATGAGTTAAAGAAAGACATCAAAAATGTCTACAAGATGAAGGTTGTGAAGGATACGGTAAGACCACAGGAAGTTTTTACAAAATATTGTTCAACTTTAATTGTGATAACCTTCTACTGACCTGTCAATAATCTCAACACAGATGGAGACATTCAGTGCCAGATCGGGCATTCCAATGACAGAAATCTTTCCTGTGAAGAACTACCACCAAGAAACAGCCCTGAATCCTGACGTTGATGTTCTGATACTGGAAGCACTGCAACACATGATTCACATGGGAGAAGACTTCGTCAACAAGATGTAACATCAGATTAACTCAAAGCCTTTCTGATTCATTTAATCATAAAACAGTAGGGTTAGAGATGGGGGGGGGGGGGGGGGGTTAAAGAGAAAATACTTAACTGGTCTAATCCACACGTAGGTGGGTCAGTGACGTGACGCCCCAAAAAAATGTGTTTTTAAAAAGACTTTAAATAGCAGGCATAAAAATTATTTACTTTTGTTCTACTCACTCTCAACCTTATGGAAACACATTTTGTTTTTAGATATTTTATTGGAATCATACTCAGAGATTTATTCAGCAGTTTGTTGTACTTGTGCCTAAAATCGTCATATGGTGTGATATGAAAATAATTGTTCATAAAATGAAAATGGAGTACATCTTTCTTAAGTTATTCACTTTATCAAAGTCCTTTATCATAACTAACCAGTGATCCACTAGTCTTTTGAAAATTAATTAAATCTTTATCTTTTTTTCATAATCAACACTCTGTGTGAGGCCCATGTTGTCGATCTTACAACATATTTTAAATTTATTCTGACAAAACTTTCTCTAAAATTACACAAATATTTGTGACTCTTCCTGATACTATTTTCTATGTAATCCATAAACATTTTTTTGGTTTCATCATTAATAAAGGTATGATTTTTCACTATTTGGAATGTCACACCAAATGATTTAGTGTCACACCGTATGATCATATCTTCATGTGTCAAAGCAAACTGTGTTTTAACCTACCTATTAGTGAGTACTGAACTTTACTGATTGATTAAACAATTACCCAGGAAAAACAGCAACAGTAAAATTGCTTTAACATTAAATAACATGGCCTTAATATTTCTGAACAGGATATTATTGTAGGGCTTTAACATGGGATAAGAAAGAATTGTGGTAGTAGATGGATGATGAGGATGTGCACAGGAATGCTACGCACACCTAAGTCTTCTGCCGGCCCACGGCAGAAGGATCTTAAAGAGACAATAAGGTGCATAGCCACACTGGGAGTCAAGGCAACATTAGTGGAAACAGAACTCAGCATTCAGGTGAATTGCTTTTTTCCGAAGTCTCCTGAACTTGAACACAGCATTTTGTGTTGAACAAATGTATTTAGGAATCATGACGTTACACCACATCTCCACTAGCTAAAGAGTGCTGGGTTGCGCAACTCCGAAAATAGCTGATCTACAAGCTCTCGCAGCACGACGCGTTGAGAGCTTGTAGATCAGCTATTTTCGCTGTCTCGGGTCCTACCTTAACACTGTCCAGTCCAGTGAATGAAAGTACAAAAGTATTAGATCAGATTAGATTATACATTTAGACTGTATTGTACATCAGCCAGTCGTATTTGGTGAGGGTAGCAAACCGGCTGCCTTTTTGCGGTTCTATGCCATGCCACAGACAACCTCCTGCTCTTCGTAGAAAATGCAGTCTCGCCCCTTTGGCTCCTCTCTCCTTGCTGGGTCATTGTTCAGTTTCTCCCTGTACTTTCTCGTTCTCTCAGCACTTGTCATTTTCCAGCTGACAAAAGAAAATGCAATGTATAGTTTAAGACAAAGAGAAAATATTGTTGCGACCGTAGGTCGCATTTACTACCAAAACCTCCACGGGCTGTCCGTCCCTGAGTGAGTCAGTCACACTTTTGCCCTGCTCATATCTCCACAACCGTTGCCCCCCTGCAGCTCCAGGGACCCCCAGGTCCCTGGGGGACCCCCAGGTGACCCCCAGGTGTCACATATCTGCTCATATCTCCACAACCGTTGCCCCCATCCATGCCACATTTTGCACACAAACTCCTTACCTGCCAAACTACAACTTCCAAGGACCCCCGGAGCTTCATGGACCCCCAGGTCCCTGGGGGACCCCCAGGTGTAAAAAATGACCAAATGTGCAAAAATGACCAAATGACCACCCCAACGGGGCTGCTCACGGGGAATTCCTGGGGACCACCCACTCCTGGTGCTCCAGAACGGATGCAAAAGTGGTGGCGCCCCCAGTGGAGGACCCCCTCCACTGCAGCTCGCATAAAATGCCGTAACTCGGGCTAGGAGCGTCCGGGAGAGCCGGGGCCGGTACCTATTTGTCCGCCAAGGCAACGCGGACACCCCACCCCTCTTTGTGTATACATGTGACCTACGGTCGCTTATCTCCCGATTAGGGAGTCTTACTGGTTTAGATTGAAACAATATGTTAAGGTTTCTGTGAAGGGGTTTCTGCTCTGTCTGATGAATTTGAAGTATCACTGAATGAAGCTAAATTAAATTTTATGTAAAAATGTTTAAAAAAATGTTTAAATGTACAATAGAAACATGGGACTTTGTTATTTATTGTTATATCTGTAGTTAAATACAGTATATATCATATGGTGTGACAATCAAGCCATATGGCGTGACAAGCAGACATGTCACACCATTATGATTAAGTGTCACACCATATTACGTTTTCTGCATTTAGGTTTACCTTGAGGCAACTAGGTACACATTAGCATGCTAACAACATGCTAGCTATAACAAAGCAACCTAGATTTACATGTAATTATGACCAAAACTTCAAATAACTTTAGCTTTTTTTAATGAAAAGGTGTCACACCAACAGACATCCAGAAGTGCCACACTTGTCAAAGTTTCAACAAGATGGCATTTCATGAAAATGTTAAAATCATAACTCACCTCAGACACCTGTCTTGCAGCTGTGCTGGGAGTGCTGAATAGCCTTACAGAAGAAGGACCTCTCTAGCCCAATAGGTGTCCAAATAATTGCCTGTTTAGTTTTTCCAAACTAGTGTCACACCAAATGATTTTGGTTTGGGGGGCAAAATCTTTTTGATCAGAAATGACTGAAAACATTATGCTTGGACTTTGAAAAGATATAGGCTCACAAATAGACATCTATATTATAGTTATGGGATTTTTAAATGAATTTTAGCAATTCTTTTTCTTAGTTTTATTCAAGTTCCCACTTTGAGAAACAAGGTCAGGACAGTCACACTGTATGAGTTTTGCCATGTTTGGTTGAAAATTCTGAAGAAATTAGGAATGAAATGTTTTAATCTTGAGTAAGTTCACATAAAGCTTAATGTCCTGCACAATATTCAGAAGGTTTTTGAAAAATATATTTTTTATTTATACATGTTTGACACTGAGGACAGCGAAAACGCTACGTCACGTCACCCACCCGTCTATTAGGGAAACAAAAGTTCAAGGTCAGCCTGATGACTGGCACTTCAACAAGGTAGGCTACTTACATGAGCCAGCAGGTGTGAAAGATTAATCTTTGAAATGAATATATGTGAACTTTCTAACCTTTAAGTGGCAGCGCAGAGTTGGATATGAGTCAGGCCAAGTCTTTATTTTTGAGTGTTGGTCACACAGTCTCCTTACTCCTTAGCATGACTGTGTGTGTAGGTTACAATACATATGGGTGTATGCGTTTATGTAGTCTGCAATACCGCTGGTGACCCAAGTGGTGCTGTACGTTGCGTCTCACACACACTCACACACACATACGGGACCCTGAAATGAACTGCCCCACACACACACACACACACACACACACACACACACACACACACACACACACACACACACACACACACACACACACACACACACACACACACACACACACACACACACACACACACACACACACACACACACACACTTCAACCTAGATGTTTTAGTTACATGTGTCAATGAATTCAAACCTAAATGTATAGGAGTGCTTTGTATTGCTGTTTGTGCAAAAAAAAGAAAGAAAAGAAATCAAGCCTCCTTAGGAATAACATAACACATTTGAAGCATGCATGTTAAAAAACGTTTGTTTCTTTTTTTGCTTTTTTTCTACCACTTGCTTGTGCAATTGTTGAAATGCATTTATTTACAGTAACTGCATTAATGGAAACAAATTATTTCACCCATGTATTTACACCTGTACACCTGGCTGTGATGTGACAATAAAGATGATTCTTATCCACAGTTCAGTCCATCTGTCTTGTTATAAAACGTCCACTTGTTACAGGTTAATGACATTTAAACAATGAATACATGTGGAGAATGACTGATGCTGCTTACTCTACTCTACTCTTGTGTCTCATGCTGCTCTGAACTAAGATGCATGAATAAGTATGAATACAACATTTAAATAGTCAACATAATGCACTGAGAAAACTCTTTTTTAATGAATGTAAGTACCTTAATATGACAAAGTTGCATACAGTACCGATGTGCCATTCCAAAACTTCTAGATTGCAGAAGAAAATTTTGTACTTTTTCCACGGAAACCGGCAGAACCGGCCCCTCTCTGTGTAAACAACACAGTCATGGGTTACGTGAAGAGCTTCGGCCACTGACAGGCTGCAGCAAGGCAGAGAACGGGGGCATGGCGTTGTGTGTGTGTGTGTGTGTGTGTGTGTGTGTGTGTGTGTGTGTGTTGTGTGTTTGTGTGTCTGTGTGACAGCAATTTTTAATTCACGCCAGGTGAAAACGGCCACTTATTTTGTGTTTTGGAGTCCGAAATTTGACGGCAAAATACCTAGTAATTTTTGCTGAAAGTGCCGTGAGAATACAAATTTCCCTTCTGTGAAAACGCATACCGTGATTTTTGATGTTTTTTTGACAAGCAGGTGCGTAAGGAGCCAATAATAACAGTTAAATAATTGTATTTGGGATTGAAAACGATGTGAACGGGATATACAGTAGAAATAAAATACAGTTTGCATTAGGGATATAATTATTTAGGCTATAGAGTAAGACTAGAGTGACCATGTGACCATGGCTGGCTGCCTGCTATTGCAATGATTCACAACGGCAGCTCCTTTTGGAGAAAGGAGAAACAAGCTGTTCTCAAGTTGTGTGATGATTAAAAGTCTTTTGAGCAGCGAGCGAGTCCACAGCTAATCTAAAGCCCACAGGTGCAGCACGTTGCATTAGATCCTTTCTGAACCTTATGTGTTGTTGTTGCTGAGCATGAAGAATATTTTGTTTAGTTAAATCCATTTGTAGCGTTCAGAGTGAGAGAGAGACAGGCACCGATGCCACCGCACCGAACCATGCAACAAACCGAACTGGGGAGGAGAGTGTTTTTTTATTTTATTTATTTATTTATTTATTTTTTCAGGTCTTTCAGTCCCAGTGTTGCCATGTCTGCTAATTATAAGCGACTCTGGGCTTGATTTCCATAAAGTTGCTTGTATATATTGATAATTGCTGGTTGCGTTTTATTTGTTGTGAGCTTGTAGATCTGCAATTTTCAAGTAGCTGATGCGGCGATGCGTATAGTTTTAAAGTGCTCGTGTGGCCTAGATAATATCACTTTTTGGGGCTTATTTTCGTACACCTGGTTGCTTATTTCTCTCGCAAAATCTGGCAACACTGGTCAAGTGAACTATAGCCAGCTACAGTAGATTTGATTGGCATTGAAATGCTAATTCACATTTGGAAGACAATTGAACCCCCGTCACTGTGGCAGTGGGGGAAGAGGTGTTTAGGCCGGTTTACTCAGCTGGGCAAGAGGGGGAGTTTGCGTACCTGTCATTTTACACAAATACGAATTGCTCTGACTCCGCTAAACTGAAACAATTGATACGGTGATATTGACATATATTGATATTTATGACCCAGACAGTCCGCATCTTTTTTGAGAACGGCTCTGCAAGTGGATCTTTTCGTTTTCGTATTGAGTACGAAGCTGTGTAAATGGACCAGTACGGAAAATACGATGACGTCGGTCAACACCCCAACTTCCTCCGCCGCCTCAACCCGAATGGGAGAGAAACGGTGTGTGTGTCGGACTGCATGTCTGTTTAGTCCATGCATGTATGAATGCGCAAGTCAGGTCCGCGGTCTACTGGTGATTTTGCCAAGATTGACAATAAAACACAACACAAAGTATGCTACTTGTCGAATGAACAGTTTGGTTGAGCTCCAACAATGATCCCTGTTGTTTCCTTTTTTTAATCAACACACTATTATCTGCGTTCAACCCCTGTGACACACACTCTCTCTCTCTCTCTCACTCTCACTCTCTCTATCTCTGACTTCTGGTGCCTTTGTGGTTGCGTGAGTGTCCTCACAGAACCTACGTTAATGTATGTCCTCTCATCTTCATTGATGCCACATTTCCTCCCGGCTTATTTTTCTATCAGAATAAATAAAATCCTCCGCCTGCTCGCCCTCCATTCCTGTGAATCATTGGGGTTTGCGTTTGCGTTCCAGACGGTTCTGTTTAGATAATGTCACAAACTAGCATAGCGGGAGTAGTTATTACTACTATTATAAAACGATGTGTACATGGTCTGGCCAGTGGCCACCTCATACAGAGCCTGGGGGAATAGCTTAGCTTCCCTCCTGCTAGCACTGATGGTCCAGTCCCACATTCGTTCCTGACAGAAACGTTGTCCTGAACTATAGTTCCTCTATGCCTCTATGGTCCTGGCAATAACAATGCTAATGCAGAAGAGAATAAATAAATATTACACCCATACTAGGTAGTAGGTAGGCTATCCTCTAAAATGTGATTACTATGGGCATGGTTTGGATGACAATATAGTCTTTGCAACAGAAAGTAATTATTAAAAACAACAGCAATTGAAAATAATAGATTTAATATTAGATTTGTATTCTCAAAAATGATTATTCGATTATTCTAACCACTAATTACAATTAATTGTAGCTATTTCATGAAGGGTTTTACTTGATTGTTAGAACTATATAATTTTTAGCTTGATAACTGGTCATTTTAGGTTATTTTTTAATGTCCACGGAATCAAGAAATGTTCTCCGCAGAATTCCGCAGAATCAGGATTGTTCTCCGCGGAATCAAGACTTTTTCTCCGCGGATTCCTGGGTTGACTAACAGTATGTCTACAGTCATGTCATCAACATGGATCTGTCACATTTAGTGCCACCCGATTTTTTAAACACATTTTTGGACACTGCAAATGTTGCCCTAAAATCATGAAAAGTGGTACACACCATGGTGTGGTACACACCATCAGGCCGATTTTTACATGCGACCTGACGGTCGCTTAACCCTGCAAGACCCAAATTAATTTCTACTGGCCCAAACATTTTTTTAAAAATCAGATGGTGTTGTAGGAGTCCTAATCACAGGAAAATGTAATGTTAAAAAATGAATAATGTTTTTGTAAGGTTTTATAGCCATAAATCATAAATCATAAATCATGCTCTAATTTGCATTTTGGGGATATTTTTCAAAATAATAACATATGTACATGTTCTAGACATTCTAATGATCATGAAAAAAAATCATGAACAAATAAGATGTTGTTCGTCCAGAAGCTGGAATTTCAACTTCTCTCGGAGGTGTGAATGTCATTCTCTGTGGGGGGTATTTATATGCAAATATCGTGGCCAATGGCATTGTAATACTAAACAATAGGATTTAATGATGATGTTAATGTGAAAAAAGAACAGGAAAACTAATTATAACATTTTTTTTAAAATGATTTAAAAAATGTTGCCAAAAAGCAACGCTGGGCCTTGCAGGGTTAATTATCTCCCGATTTAGGGAGTCTTACTTGGTGTGTGTTCAGTGTTGGAAGCTAAACAGATGTGGCTCCATAGCCTTCTAGTTACACTTTATTAAAGCCCTCTTATAAAATAAGTAGCTACACTACTAGTTGACTGAGAGAAAACAACTATCTAAATACTACAAATGGATACACATGGAGAATTCTCTATTAATACCAGCTGTACTCAACTCATCGGATGTGCTGTTGAAGATGTATTGATGACAGGAGGGAGCATGAGGCACATTAGAACAATTAATACCAACATAATCTGGGACTATCACCCAAGCTCTTTACAACACGGGGAGTGAAAATGCAGTGTGAAAATAACTGACCTCAGAACAGACCTGTGTGGATGTTCTCATCATGACACAAACCTTTCCTAATAATAATTAAGTACCCCCTTTTCCTGATTGCTGAATCCAAGTACCCCCTTTAATCGACAACATTTTGATTAGAAAATACCGATATGCAAAGTCCAGATTTCATGTCAATATGTTGAACATAAAAAGTAAGTGGCCTAATGTTTTCTATTCAGTAACAGTTGTGCTAGTCAAATGCCTTCATTATTTGGTTTAAAGTGTTACTTTCCCATCTGCGTACTCCTAGGGTTACACGTACCCCCATTTGAGAAACACTGATATAGACTACAATACAAAGTATTCCTCACTCTGTTTTGGTGCCCTGATTTACCAAGTGGCCACTAGATGTCACTATATGCCAATTTATGAATACAAAGTTATACTGTACTGTTACTACCTTTCAGTGACAGTCATAAGGCAGTTGTTTTGTTGTTTGAGTTTCTAGTTTGCCATTTTGCCACAGTATCAAGAAAGACACCAACGAGCTGGCCGGATGTATGGAGAACAGGGATGACTGGACGTGACAATGGGGAGCTCGTCTGGGGACGAGAGATAGACTACACACACTGTATTAGTATTATAATTTGTCCTGGCAGTAAAAGCATTTAAATATGCCAAAACACAAGATGTTACAAAGCAATATACAGTACATAAGGCATAAGGGTAACATGGTCAGTTATTAAGGAAAGCTATTGGGGGGGTTTCAAAATTATATTGTTTTCATACTATTATCAGTGTTTTAATTTGATTTAATGCTTTACTTTAAGCATAATTATCTATATTTATTATTACAAAATATCCAAACTGACTTCAGCTCCTATCATGTTAACAGCAGGCAGTGAGAGCAGAGTGAGTCAGAGCAACAGGGAGGAGGAGTCTTACAGAGAGGACTAGAAGCATGAGAAACAATCACTTCTTACAGTCCACAGCCTGAAGTGGTTCATATACTATCGAACACGAAAGATATTTGGTTAAAAAAAAAAACACTATATTTGTCTTGTTTTTGCTGCATGTTGCCAGACAATGTCGGAGGGGATTTCATATGAGTCGGGGTGAGTGAAAATCATTAGGCTTTTTCAAGTAGACATGATCATTTGAAAGAGATCAGGTTCAAGCTATTATGATCTAGGAAACTGCATCACTTGACTTTTGTATACAACATAATACAACACTAATTTTAGTGCCGTGCTTTGCTAATTCATTCATATGATGTTTTTTTCTTTTTTTTTCCTATCTTAGATCAGAGCAAAACACAACACCGCCTCATGGTAAGATAATTATCTGCCAACACTTGTATTAATTCAACAAACAACGTTGACATTTTGAAAACAAATTTTCTAGCACAGCGCTGGTGCTTTGGCATGGGATCAACTTTGACCAAAAAAGTGCAGACCTGGTTGGTTGTTTAAGTTGTTATTCCCAGATGGGCTTAATATTGATGATGCAGGGATCTCCATGTATGGGCACAAAGGGGTATTGTATTTGTGTGGTTGCCCTAACAGGGCATCATCTGGGAATGCCCAATTGCCCATAAGGGCAATATTGACAACCTCCACCCCTCACAGGGACCCCCAGAGCTCCAGGGACCCCCAGTGTGGTTACCTAAATTGTCATGTGAAGCTGTATTGACCAATCATCAAGCTAGCACCACTCCCCAACTGATCTCAATGTACCTATTTTTACAGGTGACGTCACAGAGAATGCTGCCTCCTGATTGGCTAGAAGTTTATCTAGAAAGAAAGAAAGAAAGAATAAAGTAGCACAGGTACTATAGTGTGTTGGTGGGCAACCACACTAATTAGTAAGGCCAGACGGGGCCTCAGGCGCTGATCTGGTTGAGTCATCATTGTGATGTCAGAACAGGTCAGCTATACCCTTCTGAGC